>NC_142508.1:63620606-63772121 GCF_057876585.1 Rhinolophus sinicus | reverse complement strand
CTCCCTGTGCCCCTTGTGCCTCTTCAGATGCCATCTAAGTGTACTTCCTAATGGGGTGAAGAAACTTCAACAAGCAATCTGAAAGCTAGCATTTTTTGGAAAACATTTAAAATACTTACCTAAGGTGCATTTAGTGTATTTTAAATCTAATCCTCGATTTTCCACAAATTCATAGGGATCTACATATCACCTAAAACCAGCAGCTGACGTAGGCAGAGATCTGTTCCTAGACTTTCCTCATTGCGTCTGCTTTTTAACACATCAGCAGTGTGGAGATCGCTGTTCTGACCATTCAAGGAAAGGAAGAGATAAAAAGTCTCTTCTTGTGATAGTTTGAGTCACGTTTCCTCTTAAGCTTTCTCTTTTCTAGGCTAAGTAATTTCTAATTCCCCCCACCATGTTTCTTCTTAAGCTTTCTCTTTTCTAGGCTAAGTAATTTCTAATTCCCCCCACCACATGAATCCAGGTTCCCAATACAGCTAATTGAGATGGACACCTTACTAAAGTCAGCCATTCCACTGGCTGGCCAGTGACCAATCCAATTTTCTCTTTCTGGAATCTGACTCAGAGACAGAAACTGTAGCCAATTAGCTGTCAGGAATTGAGCTAAAGAGTCATTTGGGGTAGAGGCCTGAGTCAGCACCATGGCAAGCCAAAGTCAGATGAAAGCTAAAGTTGTGGTGGAGCATAAACCACAAGTAGCAGGAAGCTGGGTGTAGACAGGATGGAGCAGAGCCACATAGAGAGTGTCAGTGACAAGACTCATACAATCCCAGAGAGAGATGCAGAGAGAGGCTGTATCAGTTCCCAAAGGTGGGGCCTCATGGGAACTGGAATTGGGAAACCTTCCTCCAATGGCATCCACCGTGCTGGTGTGTGGCATAGGAGAGGGAACGCCAGTGGTTACTCAATAGTGATTACTCAGCAGGCAGCTGTGGTTAGGATCATGGATGCTGGTGTGAGACTGCCAAGGTTGGGGTTCTATCTCTGCCACTTAGTGCTGGCTGACTTTGGGCTGGTTACTCTTTCTCTGGGCCTTAGTTTCCTCATAGGTTCAGTGGGCGCAATACTAAGACCTACATCATAGGTTTGTTGGGTGAAACAATATGTGTAAAGCATTTCACTTGAAAGAGTGCTTGGTCCCCAAAATGTCAGCCGTTACTGTTATTAAAAGCAGTAATAGTTGTGCTTGTTTAGTGTCTGAGCAATTATTCAAGCCTTATTTCTGAGAGAAAGTGAAATATAGTGGTTAAGATGGTAGACTCTAGAATCTGACTGCCTGCCTAGTTTTAAATTATACCTTTTCTAACCTGTATGACACAAGTCATATAAGTTTCTTGTGCCTTGGTTTCCTTATTTATTAAATAGGGATAGTAGTATCTATTGCACAGAGTTTGCGTGAAGATTAAGTGAACTATATGTGTTAAATAGAAAAGAATTTGTATGGGAAAGGTCTCTATAATAACAATGATAATAATAATAACCTCTTGTGACTGCAGCATGCCTTTGGGTTCTCATTAAGACACATTATTTTTATATCTCTGTTGGTATTTAGAAGCTATAGGAAACCTAAATATATTTACTTGGATGCAACTCTGACTCATTTTTCTTCAGGGGTATCATAGTTTCTCTGATGTTCCCCTCCAACCATTGTTGGGCTTCACCAGGAGTCTCCGAGGTAAAGCTGGCAGATGTCTAGCGGGCAGTAGAAAGTATGGTTTTGGAGTTCAGAAAGGAGTCTCGAATAAAGGTATAGTTTTGAGTAGGTGTAGCAGAAGCCATGGGAATGGACAAGGTCATCTTGGGAGAGCGTTCAGAGTGAAAAGAGAAAAGGCATGGGACATATGAACATGAGGAAGCAGATCATACTTAGTGTAGTCAGACAATCGATACTAATAGTGAACACGACGCCAAACATACTATGTGTCAGATGTTGCTCCAAGCTCTTTTATTCATTCATTTAATCTTCTCAACAACTCTCTGGTAGATATTATTATATTCTCACTTTACAGATGGGAAAAATTGAGATACAGAGAAATTTAGTAATTTGCCCAAGGCTGCAAAAGTAGTAAATGATAAAGCCAGAAAAATTTGAACCTAGATAATCTCATTCTAGATCTTATAATCTTAATGGCTATAACAAATAACAAATGGCCTCCAAGGGCAAGTAGAAGAAAAGTCAGAATAAATAAAGACTAAAGAAATTACCTCTGTTGGTATTTAGATTATTGAAATTTTCTACTATGGTATATCTTTTTTATTACTATCTGTTTCAAACCAACAGCATATGATGTTCTTTAGCAATAGCAACTTCAGAAGCTAAACGGCTGTGATTTGAGAAATGAAAGTGTGTTGGTCAGTTTTTTCCTACAATAATAATGCATAACAAGCAACCCTGAGATGTCAGTCATTTACAGCCACAAACACTATGGATCTGTGGTCTGGCTCTGCTCTGTGTTACGAGATGGGTTAGGTCGGCTCTAAGTGTGTATTAATTCCTATGGCTGCCATAAGAAAATACTACGGACTAGGTGGCCTAAACAACAGAAATTAATTTTCTCACAGTTCTGGAGGCTCGAAGTTCAAGATCAAGGTGTCAGAAGGTTTGGTTTCTTCTGAGGCCTTTCTCCTTGGCTTGCTGATGGCCGCATCTCGCTGTGTCCTCACTATGTCCTTCGTCTGCGTGTGAGCATCCCTGGTAGCTCTTGTGTGTCCAAATTTTCTCTTCTTGTAAGGACACCAGTCATATTAGGTGAGGGCCCACCCTAAAGGCCTCAATTTAACTTACGCTAAAGACCCTATCTCCAAATGCAGACATGTTCTGTGGTACTGGGGGTTAGCACTTCAACATAGGAATTTTGAGGGGACAAAATTCAGCCCATATAAATGTATGGGACCTGTGGCTGAGTGGAGCCGAACACAGGGTGCTCCTTAAGACCTCAGCTTAGAACTGGCACGATATCCGTCCTGTCTACGTTCCGTTGTTTAGAACAGGTCACATGACCAAGCCCGAAGTCAGTGGGATGGGGAATTATTTTCCATCCACAAGGGGGCCGTGAGATGAATAGGGACAGAAGGAAACATTGAGGACAAGCAACACAATCCTACAGAGTGATAGCAAGTCTTTTTCAAGAAGTTTTGTTAAAGGAAAGAGAGAGGTGGGGTAGTAGCCGTTGGGGACACCTGTTCCCACAAACATGTAAATGCTGTGTAACTGACAGGTTCCATTGACATTCTCTCAGAATAAACCTCCCGACGGCATGGAATGGACCAGGAGTGCCCTTCTCCTCCAGCCACACTGGGCTCCTTGGTCCCTCTCTGCTCACGTTGTTGTCTCTGCTGAATGCCTTGCCCCATTTCTCGTTTCCTGGAGAACTGCTACTCATCCTTCAAGACTCAGTTCAAAAGTCACTTTCTTTGTGATGCTTCTGTTTTCCTGGAGGCAAAGCAGATACTTCCTTCTCTGTTCTCTCACAGGACCTCTGTTTTAGCTTTTATTACTTTTTAAATTATAACTTTCTGAAACTCAGGTATCAGCTTTTCTCCTGTGCTTTGAGTCCAGCGTCATCACGATCAGTGTACGCCCCAGGCCCATGACGAAGCAAAGTTCAGCACGGCTTTGGACTCACAAACGAAACTGGCCATCACAACAAAACCCCAAATGAGAACAACCACCCTCCCCTCCTCCACGGAAACAAAAACCAATAGTAGAAACTAAAATTCACTTTTATAAAAGTCTTATGAGAAAAGTTGATTTTGGAGGGGAGGTGGAAGAAGGGTTTATGTCATACTTCCAGGCAAATAGCTACAGAAATCCCTTCTAGACATTTCTGCTCTCACCTCAAATTTCTTCATGGCCACTGGGGATTCTTTTACTGCCCAGTCCCTCTGGCTTTTGCACCTGTACAGTGCCGTTCACCTAGAATATGCTGTATGTGGTGCTCCCTGGAGTTGTGCGTCGTGGCCCTGGGCCAGTTGTGTCTTGTCACTTACACATTTCTCTGCATCCTTGGGACCCTTACTTGCTGTTCTGTTACGCAGAACAATTCTGCTTGCTCTCTGTAGACCTCCAACTGCATAGTGGTGCTCAACTCCGAAGAAGGAAAACAGGACCCACTGACTTTAGAAGGAGTTTTAGTGACCATTTGTGGTTATTTTAGGATGCCCTTTGGTAGGCCTATACTTTTAGGGGCCCAGCAAAGCATTTTCCAAACCAAGGTGATGTCCCCTTATGAGAAATTCTGATTGTGGCTCTTAGGATACTGCAGTTTTCTCCACATCACTGTACCTGTTCGCTTGTCTGTTTCCTTGCTAGACTCTGCTATTCTTTAAGGCAGAAATTTTGCTCTATTCATTTTTGTATTCCCACATCCATGGCAGTCCCTGAAACAAGGGCTTCAAAAAGGTTGCCTCAATACATGTTCTTTGTTTTACATTATTATCGGGAAGCCAATAGAATGTGAATCAGAACCTAGCAAATATGTTTCCACATTCCCAGAACTGAACTGCAGCATTATTGTATTGAACCTGAACCTGGACTAAATTGAAACAAAGCCTCTTGATATTTTCATTGCAAATCAGTTAGAATTGCTTACTGGCTTGAACCAGAGATAAACTGCAGCGCCGCTGAATTCAAAGTGGAACTAATCTGAAAAACATACTGGTTTATTCTCTAGTTACTTAGGAAGGTACTTGGACATTCTATGAATATTAAATTGCCATTTTGTTGACAGCGGATCTAAATATATTAACTCATAGGTGAGATCTTTTTCCTGCCTCCAGTGAGACCACAGGATCTCTTATAATCCTCTGATTTAAGGGAGATTATTACAGGGCTTGCCAAAACATTGTGGATAGTCTTTATTTCTCTTTCCCTGCCTTCCTTCCTTCCATTCATTCATTCCATGATTCCTTGACTTATTGCCTAAAGCCCATTGTAGAATAAGATGACCATCAATAGTGAGGAAATCAGGAGAGGGGAGTAAGGGCTTTTTTTTTTTTTTTTTTTTTTTTTTGGTGGGGTGTGTAGGAAAGCAAATAAAGATAGAAAAAATGAAATAAAGCTAGGAAAACCTAAATATATACTCAAACATCTTATTTTGTTAAATGATATTAAAAACTTTAATAAAATTAAAACAGTATTTGGAAGCAATGACAATAATATACAATTAAATTGGATCTGATAGAATTAATTATGAGGGGAAAATCTTTGCAATTAAATTTTACCAACTTTCTTTTTCCTTCCTGGTTTATGAAAAATTTACATTGGTTTACCATTCAAAAACACCTTTCCCCCACTTCAGTTACTTGAATTTACTTGCAAGGCAAACTAAAATACAGGGAGTAATTTCAAAGTTGTGTGCTTTAATTTGGCTGCATGGATCAGTCCATAGAAAACATTTCTTAAAAGTGTTTTCCTAATGTTAAAAATAATACAAATGTCTCCAAGTAGACTTACTTTGATGAAATGCCACGTTGTCTCATCTGTTCACACAATCTGGTGATAGCCTCTTTAATTTTCTGATTTTATTAGAATTTAGAAAAGGCTAATTAGTTATCCACTGATCTTAGTGGAAGAAGATTTAAAAAAATATAATATTACAAAACATTTAGTAGGGTATGAAGGTAACACCACAAAGGGGTACTATAATTTTATCAAATTTATCCTGCTAAGTTTTCTCAGAAGGTGAAATGATTAGAGCCGGAAGTGTTAATTTTTTTTCTTTTTTTAATTAAAGTTTATTGGGGTAACAATTGTTAGTAAAGTTACATAGATTTCAGGTGTACAATTCTGTATTACATCATCTATAGTTCACATTATGTGTTCACCACCCAGAGTCAGTTCTCTTTCCATCACAATATATTAGTGCAGTGTTAATTTTAATATGCTAATACATCACAGCAAGTTGGGAGCTTAAATAAAATGATACATTAATATACTTTTATGGGATGTAGAAAGACTTAGTAAGGTCATTTGCAGATATTAGAGCTACATTTAGACTTATTGGGTTTAAAATTCAGCATTCTTAAAAGAAAGCAGCAGATACCTGACGTGCATTTTAGTGACCTTTGGGGAAAAAGTGTATGTCGAATTGTGTGTGTCTTGATGTGGGTTCTTAAAATAAATGAACTCTCTGGTCTCCCCTCTAAATAAAGCTAGGATCAAGGCTTTAGATATTAATTTCCTTAGTGTTGCAGCATAGAAAACGTTGTAGTATGTTAATCCTGGATGAGATTTTTTTTTTTTTTTTTGAAAGGATCTTTAATCATGGAAGACTTTAGTTTCTTCACATGCCTCTGAAAGTGATTCTGTAGTTTTACTTGGTAATAAACTTGAGTGTCTTGTCATCCCTCTTGCTTGGACAAGTCTTCTCTTTTATTTAAACTGAAATCTTTGAAGGAGCTTATATGGCCAATGGAATTTTTTTTTTTTTTTTTTTTAACATTTTGATACTGTGTGTTTGTGTGCTAATTTTAGTAGCAGTTGCTCCTTTGCAGAGCAAGGTGGATCAGGAGTATTTGAAATAAACTAGGGATTGGTCTATGTGGAAGAACAATGACGTATTTACAAACTACAAATAGAACTTCTAGTTATCCTATCCTTTGTCATACTTACCCCGTGGCACGTTGGGTCATTATTTAGTATCAAGCTAGGATTAAATGAGATAACGTATATAGTGCCCTGCATAATAGCTGGGGCACTGATGAGGCAATCCACAGCCTTAGGCTGCTAGAGGCCCCCTCGGCTCTGCCTTCATTGCTCTCAATCTCGAGGCAACAGGCAAGACAGAAAACTGCTTCCGTGTCTCCACCTTTCAGATATGTACAAATGTTAGAATTTAGTGGCTAAAGAGCACAGCCATTTTTCTTGACATTCTTCTATTCAATAAAGTAAGCAATCTAAATTTTAAGAATCTGTGCTTTATTCCCCCATAGGACTAAACACAGCTATTTTTATCTTGTATTTTTAAAACAGCAACTCATAAACCTTTCGTGGTCTCTTAAACTATCCAAGCCTGTAAAAGGTTGCTCGCAGTGAAAAGGGGTAATTGGTGCACAAGGGCCTAGGCAGGCACAAGTGAATGGGGTCAGCATCACAAGGCCAGAGGGAGGGACAACTTTTCTGGAATTTCCTAAGTGAGAAATGAGGTTCTTCCCTGCCCTCATCTGCCACGTCCAATTGGACACCATGAACAAAGAGTTTACTTCCTAAATATCTCGAGGCCTAGTCCCTTCTCTCTTTCAGCTGCTGCTGTCTTGGTTCAGGTTCTCCCTCTTTGCAGCCTAGACTACTGTAACGTGGTCAAGTGCTGTCCTGGAATGCTGGGATACAGCAATATGCTTTGCCCTTCTGGATTATGGGAATATGGCAGATGCTGTCTGCGCTTTGTAAGACGGTCCAGTGCCGCTGGGATGACCCTGATGAGTGTCCTTCCTTTCCTCCATTCTAGCCACCTCAATCGGACGTTCACCCTGTCACAGGGAGGATCTTTCTAAAATGCAAATTTGATCATGTCTGTTCCCTGTTTTCAGAAACCTCCCAGTGATTCCCCACAGTGCCTTCAGGATAAAATCCCAGGGCCTGAGCCTGGAATCCAAGGTTCTTTGTGATCTGGAATATGGCTACTCGTTCAGCTTCACTTATTACCGTTCCTCTTATTGCACCCTTGACACCAGCAATATATCCTGGAACTTAGCACTTTGATCCCATGTCCCTTTACTGTGCAGTTCCTTTAATTTGAAATGTGCTTCCCCTCAATTCTGTGTCTCTGTGCTCGCGTTGTGGTAATGAGGTCTTGATGGTGGATGCCGTCTTTACTTGGTGGCTGACTTACATTATATCTAATACCTCCACTGGTCAGAGATAGCCTGCCTGCTTCTTTTGGTTTCAAATCCTGTGCCTCGTTTGGGGATATTCACAATGTTTGTTGTTTTCTGTTTTTCTACCTTTAAAAATGTGATGATTTTTATGATTCCCTTAAGAACTACCACTTCTCAATCTCACTGTAATTTTATATCAAAAGTCTTAATTGTAGAGTAAAAATCACAGAGATAATTTCTACCACGTTAGAGGCTGTTGTCTCATGTTCATTGTCAAGACACAGCCTATTTTATTTTAGAACGTTCCTAAGAGTAAGAAGATGAGACTAGCATGGGATGAAGAAAAAGGGAAGAAGGGAGGATGGGTGGAAAGCAAGATTATTTAAAACACTTAAAAGTGAAACATATTAACTGGATAACTTCTACTTATATTAAAACTTTGATGCCTATTTCTGGGAATAGTTATACAAATATGTTTTTGAATTTCTGTGGAGGTTTGATAAATATCACAAGGTTATTCTTGATTATCTGTGTGAAGTTTTAATGAGAAGACTATAGTAATGTATTTTTGAAGCAGGAAATTCATAGGAGTAAAAAAAATACTTCAAATAATTCTCAATTTCTATTTAGCGAGATCCTATACAAGCAGAAATAATTAGAGTGATAAAGTCTAACCGGCACTAGTAAATTTGACTAAAAGCCAAAAACAGCACAGCCAGGACACTTATGTTCATGTTTAAATTACTCAAGTGCTTAATTGTATAATTTCAATTTCAATTACCAAATGCCCTTACTTTTAAAATTAGTCCTTTGAGTATTAGCTGTATGATGTTGTTATTAAAGTTGAAAATCTGCTATTACGGTTTAAAGGATTATTGCAAAGTTGTTGGCATGTGTCTTGTTTAATAAATAAGTTTAATTGTGCATGTAATCTGCTAATTTAATAATGATGAATTATATTTTACAGAAATGTAGAATGACTATTTTTTTCTTAGGGCAGAACAAGATTGCTTTTTAAGATTTATTTTCCAGAGGAAACATTTTCCTGTAAAAATACCTAAGATACCTCTTGTACCATATATACTCCTATAAATAATGAGGCTTAATGGCGATATCTACATTAAACCCCCCTCCTGTATAAAAGAAGTCGAGAGGAGGGAAATGAAGTTCAGTTAACCAGGAAGTGATGTTATCATTGAATGCTTTCTCAGTTTGTCTTACCCTTCGAATGCTGAAAATATGAATGGGTAGAAAAAAAGTCTATAGGGTAGATTAGTGTATTTTTACTCCATGAGGCACTTTCCCCATTTGGATATGAACTCACAGCTGCTGTTAATGCTAATGAGCTTCATGAGTCAAGAAAGCCCCTTGAGCTCATCGTGAATTACCTTGGGCAAAACCATCTGACTGGCATTATATTGTTCATGCTTCCGTCAGCTCTAGTTGTCTCTGAATTACAGGAGGGGGAAAAAAGCCAGTTGTTTTAGACCTATATCTCACAATAAAAAGTTTCAAAATTTTAGAATTTGAGTATATTTTCTTTTCTAAATGATATTGGCCTCTCAGTTGATTCTTAGATAAAGTCTGCATCAAGAAGGTTTGCTTTTCGGGGTGGCTGGTTAGCTCAGTTGGTTAGAGCGTGGTGCTGGTAGCACCAAGGTGGCCGGTTCGAAAAGAAGGTTTGCTCTTTTGACCTTTGCCTTCATTTGATGGGTGAAGAAATGGAGGGACAAAAGCCTTCTTCACCTTTTGTGAAAGATCACATAATAATGATAAAGGACTGAAATCCAACTCCAATAAAAATTTCAGTGGCTAGATTACCTTATTTGTTTCAACATATTGAGAGGAGATTAAGAGTGTTTTCAGAAAATTTGGGTATAAGTTTATGATGGGTCCATAAAATGTTAAGTAACTAAAAAGGAAAAAAAATGATTATTACCTCTAGGGAAAACATTAAGTTGTACTAAAAAAATGAAATAAATTACACCATGAGGCTCAGTTGTAAATGATAGTTACATGATTATGTTAATTTAAATACTGATTATTGATTTAACCAAAAACCTGACACAACTATGTTGGGAAGATGAGTTAAAAGGAATTGAGTGTGGGTGTGCTAGGGTAAGTGGGTGGGTGGATAGTGGTATAAAGTTGATAAATTCTTATTTAATCTTCAATAAAGAAATGATCAGCATAGTAGTTAAAATATAGATGTGCATATTAGAAGAAAGAGCTGAAAGAATTGAGAGTGTTGTCTCTGTGGAATTAAAATGTGTCGGGGTTCAAAAATATGCCCACAAATTCTTTAATACTCTTCTTTTCAAGATGTAAGCTGGAATCCCCTTTTGTCAAGTGTGGGCTGGATTTAGTGACTCTCATTTAACAAATAGAATAAAGCAGAGTGATAGTATGTGACTTCTCAGACTAGATCATAACAATTATGGGGACTCTCTCATTTTGCGAGCTTTGGGTAAAATCAGCTACTGTGTTGTAAGGACACCGAAGCAGTTATGTAGAGAGGTCTACGTGGACATGTAGGTGCAATAGTGCGGAGCTCAAATCCAGGGTCTGGGGTAGTGGCTACGCACAGGTCTATTGTCGTTTAGTGGTAGGCCGGGTGATCATTTTCTCAGATGGAAAATGGACACTTTCAGATCCTGAAGCACACATTCTGAAAATTGCACTCTAAAATATTTTAACTTCTTGGTTGTCCCTACAAATCTTGGATGGTGAACAGCTCTAAATGGACGTCATTAAGATTTCTAAAATTAAAGTCGAACAGATTGTTTAAATGTTCTCAGCAAATGTTATGTGGCCTCCTAGGATTTAATTAATTACTTAATTAGTTAAGTATTTGGTTCTGTTTATTTAAAAATATTGAACAGATATTCCTAGCACCTTAGATCAATACAGTTTATTTTTCTTCTACAAGGTGGATTTTTCTGTGTACTCTTTCTAGGAGGGAGTGGCCCTTTGGTGTTTTAATTCTATGGATGGAGGCAGGTGTGTTCTATTAGGCTCTTCTCTAGGCCTGGTCTCCCATCCCTCACACACCACTACATTACAGCCCAAGCAGATGGTAAATGTCTAAAGGGTTTGGCAGGACAAAAGCTGACTTTGGCACTTGCTTATATTTTTGGATTCCAGCTTCCACTTTGCTTTTGGCCTCTGGGGTGTCCTTATTTTTCTATCAGTTCAGTTATGCATTAGAATTTACTTGAAATTATTATACTCAGCATTTTCAGTCATTTGGCATAGGAGAGTTACTCAGGATCTCTAGTCTGTTCTATTGGCAAGGAGTCTGATTTAGGTTGGCCAGTGTTTGTAAACAGTATGTGATGAACAGTAGAAAAACAGATTCCATAGTTGAGATGAGGAAGCGCAAGAAAAACTACTCATAACCAGCTGTGACAGGCGCTGTTGACAACCCCCTTCCCATATTCTGTCAGCCCACCTGCGTTTGTCTGCAGCTAAGGTCAGTCCCGCACATTCAGAACTTCTCAATTTCCCATCCCCCTCCTGAGGGCTTTGGCTCTGCAGGAGCAGGCCTGAGCATAGGTGCAGCCTATTAGGGTGGAGCTGATTCTCTGCTCAACTCTCAGCCAATGAGGGATGGGAGTTAAAAGATAAATGCCCCAGGTGTGCAGGTTCTGAGGCGTGTGCCACAGAGCGTCTCAGAGGGTCCCAGCAGCGCTGTGCTCCGGGTGTCTGTCAGGTAACCTTATGATGCACCTTTATATGGCTTTTTCCTTTTCCCAATTTCTTCACTGGTGCCTTCTGGCACCATTTCTCAAATCAACTACCTGCAGCTTTATCTCAGGATGTGCTTTTTGGAGAACCCTAAGACGCTATCACATTGCTAGAAATTTTTAACCCTAAACTTTTAACCCTATATGTAATGAATCAACCTCCTTGGGTTTTTTTAAGCCTAAGAATTCTGCACATGAATTTTCCTTGTTAAAATATAGAACCAACTCCTCTTTGAATTTAGCTTTAAAGAAAAATAGGTTAATCTCTTGATAACAATTTTGGATTAATTTGTGAAATGTATTTTTTTTATGGACTATTCTCATTTAAAAATGCTAGAGGAAAAGTGCTGGTAAAGCTACCTTTTGTCAGTTTTCTCTGATATTTTAATTTAATTTTTGTCTTTTAAAAAGTTTTAAAATTATCCCAAATTATTCTATTAATTGACCTGGAAAATAAGTGAAAAATCTTTCTAGAAATTTTCACAGACGCAGAAATGATAGCATAAGGTGACAATAGTGATTACTATTGCTTGAAAAGATGGGAACATGAGTAAGAATAAATGTTAATTCAAACGTGTAAATTAGGAAAGAGGCTATATTAATGCTGGTAAGGGTTCCTCCTACTATATATGTTTGTTTTTCTTTTGTTTAACCTCTTAGACATATTTTTTGGAACACAGAAGGGTTTTCATTTTGTGGCCTTTTTTTGTGCCCGTCATTGCAAACCCAAAGTTACCTTTTAGGAGTTTCCAAAATCGAAATAATTGAAACTGATTATGTGTGCAAATAGCTTGATTTTGCTAGACAGCGGTGATTTGAGATTCCTTGGTGATGTTGGAAGGAGCAGTTTGGGGTGTCATGGAAAGGCAGGATAGCAGAGTGGAATGTCACGACCTTTGAACTCAAGACCTCATTGCAGCCTGTTGCTGTGTTCATCTGGGCAAATGCTCTTTTCTCACCTGGAAAACCCACTTTCCATGTTAGTTATGAGGATTAAATGAGATCACCTGTGCGAAGTACTACATAGAGTGCCTGGCATATAACAGAGCTCTGTAAATGCTAACTTATTGTACGGCAGAAACCTTGAAGTAATCTGAACAGGTTGCATGTGGGGACAGAGCCAGGAGTGCAGTTTGCAGGCTCTCAGCCTCACATGGAAAGGCACTGGCTCAGGTAGTAAATGGCCATCAACTGTGATTGGATGGCCATCAGGTGTGGCTAGTTGGCCGGCAGCTGTAGCCAGTGAGCCACTGGCCACTAATATAACTGCTGTGGCTAGGCTAGCAGAAAATGGAGGCTAGCAAGAAGATGGTGGCTGAGCTAGCAAGAGCGGATTGCAGTTAGCACGTGAGGTTGGTTGGCAGAGAAGCAGATGGCAGGTTGCAGATTGTGTGCCTCCTGCTTCCTGTGTCTCCAACCCAGCTGCCAGCGAGACTATAGTGGTATGACTCCCCTATCTATGGCTCCGTGGGTGTTCCTTTTTGGCCTCACCTTATCTTGCGTTCCTACGTGGGGAGCAGGAGCTGAGACTTCACATGCCTCCCTGCATGACAGTGGATATCTCCCATTTCTATTCACGCATAAACAACTCTAATTTCTTAAGAAATGTGATCTTGAGTTAATAACTTTACATGGCAACTTTTCAGACTTTCTCAGTTTAGTGCACTAACATATCATTGTGTAATTTATTTCTGCTCTTGAAACATCTAGTCCTGAAGCCTGGCTTGTCCCTCAACTTGTAATTTCAACTCTGGTATCATTTCCAAAATTGTTCTGGCTGTGAGGTTGTGTTCTAAGCCCTGTAATAGCACTTGTTTGATCAACCACATTCCTTTTGAAAACTCATTCTTGCCTTAGTTCCAAGATAAGTATTTTATTTCTGAGTTCTGTTGGATACTATACCTTAGGTCCCAAATTCTTGAGAGTGGCTCCCATATGTCATTTTGTTCCCCCAAAATGTCATTTTTGGGTGCCACATGGCTCAGTTTCGGGATAGTGTCATATTTGCAGAAACACAGTTTAGGTACCAAAAGTGAAAATCAAGCTATTAACAGTTGATTCCAATGGAATCATTCCATCTGTGAAGCATGTTGATTGGTACTCACTACAAGATAAGTGCTTGCAGCCAGTAAGCTTCATTTTTAGGCATCTCTGTTCTCAGCATTTGAGTTAAATATTTACCATGAGTCAAGTCTGTTCCCAAGCCAGTTTTACTTGATATTAAAACTATATAATGTGGTTAAATATTATGTAGACTGATGAGCTGTGAGCGTATGACTAAAGAGTTGTTTCTATGAAAATCACATTGAATACTATAGAGAAACCTAAAGGCACATCACTGAAAATGCTGTCAACTTAGATGCTTAATATTGGAAAATATCATAAATCTAACAATGTTCTGTTCTTAGATTGCTGTGCAACTGTCTTTACATCCTTGCTGTACTTTAAGTAAATGAACTGTAAATCATAGGCAGTGTATCTTAGGTGCAGTTCTTGAAAAAAAAAAAAAAAAAAAAAGTATGATACTCCAGTTAGTGGACTTATACTAAAAGGGAGAGTCTTGGTTTTATAACAAAATTCGGTGGTAGCAAATATTTTTATAGCAAATAATAGATGGCCTGGATGGTGAGGAAAAAACTCAAGATGCCCATATATTGGGAAACAGAAGAGTGAAATTATCCATTCAACAACTTGCTGATTAGTAATCTATAGATGAGTGACTCATTTATCAAAATATTTTGTTGATATTTTTACCATATTGCTAAATAGGCTCAAAGTGTAGATGTTGCTTATAAAAACAATGACCCAAAAGTAGAGAATGCATCATTTGAAGAAACTCCACAGCAGTGGCTTACAGCCTTCCATCTGGTGCTTAAATATTGCCACTTCATGTTACTGACCAACCAGCAAATCCTAGAGCATTTAAAGGTATGAATTGTTTGTCGTTACCGCTTTACTACAGCTCACAAAATGTGGTATGGTTGAACTCTGAACAAATCTTTTTTTTGTGTGTGAAGTTGTATATTTTCTAAAGAAAACTGTACCTGAAAAAAGTACTGAAGAAGCTATGTTCTTCTTGTTATCACTCCTTTGCATTCCTTCTGAGGACCGTGTAGGAGATAGAAAGGCTGTGTTTCCCCAGCAGATGTAATATCATTGAGCTAGTCAATGGGTTAAGGAATTCTGAAATGTTTATAGAATAATACAAGTGAAAGATTTTGATTTTGGAAACAATTGAAGATAAAAATGTAGGTAGCACAGAATTGAGTCACCAACATATTTATGTGTGTGTGTGTGTGTGTGTGTGTGTATGTTTATATGGTATTGGAGTAGACTAGTTCCCAGTTCAGCATAACCTGCATTTTGGAGAAAACTGGCCTGAATGTGACAACTACTGTAGAAAATCCAAATGTGCAACTAGAAAATCAAGGCTATTGTTTATTAGCTGATCTCAAACAAATCATAGGTTCTAGTGATTTTTAGGAAGATGGTGTACAACAAAGGATTAAAGGTGGCAATTTGTTGGAAAGTGAAATTGTGAATGGTGTAGAAATCATACATGCTAAAAGAAGAAAAGATGTAGCTGAATATGAAGAAAAAGATAAAAACAAATCCAGAGGCAAAAATTACTCATGTTGTAGCCCCCCAAAATGCCTCTTTATGGTATACTGTACCACAACCTGAATGGACAGCAATCAACAATATGGTACATAAACATGGAGGAACTACATGTGAAAAATAGTATTTCATCCTCTAACAAATTAATACTAGATTTTATTAAATGAATGTATATTTACATTTTAAGGTAAAAGAAAATGTTTGGGTGTGGATTTAAAAAAAATATTTTTATTCCTTTTAATTATTAATTTTTTAAAAACGTTAACCTGTCAACCACAAACTCTGAATCAGATAATGGGATTTTGACTGTATTCCTAACTATTCCCTCTACGTTTCTGTTAGTTCTTCTCAAATTGGATTCAGTAGTACGAACTGAAGCTGAAATAGGTAACAGAAAGTGTTGTCTATTCGGTGTTGAGGGAGAGCTTACAAGCATCCAGAAGCAGGAAACTCAGCCCCAGCATCTCCCAACGGACACAATCATTTCTTTATAGGCCAAGAGCAAGGTGACTGAGTGTTGTAGGTGACTCGAAGCTGTGATACTGACCCAGGTCCCTGAGACGGCATCTGGGCATTTCCTGTACCAGGCAGTTAAATAAGTACGTGCTCCTAGACTTGAGAACAGAGAGCTTTTAGGATACCCCCAAAGTTAGCCACATTTGAAAACCTGACTGATGCCTCGACACCCAGGGTGCCATAACTGAAATTGTACACTCTTCAATGGCAGTTTTGCTGGGATACTAACAGGGGAGATCAGGAATGGTGGCAATGTTGTGGGCTAATACAGATTATTAGGGGATTATAAATCTCAATCTATATGCAAAGGTCTTATGTGCTCCTGTTTAGTTATGTTTTATCTTTTTTCCTCCCCCCATCACCCTTTAGCTATTACCGAGTTGAGAGGGAATCCCTCGTGGATTGTGTGGGCTTCAGAGAAATAAAGCAAGCAAACAAAGACAAAAAAGATTCGGTTCTCTGTTCTTACAGTCTACATGAATACCCACCCACTGTTTCCTTTTCACAGTGAACAGGGCCTAATATACATTACAAACTACAGAGCTTCAATTAAGTGATTCAGTCAATCACTCTGTTTTGGTCATTATGCAGAATTGACAGAAAGTTTTCCTCTTGCTCCCAGAAATTGCTGATACTCCTTTGGGAGAACTAAATAAAGACACTGTATTAAGAGGAACGTTAAGAAACCTGACAAATGAGAACAACGGATAGCAAAAGTCAGCACATGTTCAAAGGAAAGTGACTACAACCTCTGTCGCTGCATTTTCAAAAAATCTCAGATGATGAATAAAATGCTCATGCACTTTCTAATGTGTTTTTCTCCTGACATTATGTATTTTAGTTGGCACATTTGTGGGTGTAGTGGGTTTTACTTTTTATATAGATCTGAATCATAAGACGGAATATCTGTTTAAGAGTTTTTTTTTTTTTTGGTTGTTTTAAAATATGCTATTGAAATATAACAGTAGTAAAACTGTGCACTAATATAATAGCTAACCCTCATCCTCCCTACCTTTAGATCAGAATAGAAAGCTCCTGCAGCATCCCTGTAACAGGTGTGAAATTAATACAGTTGACAATATGGCTGCTTCTCTTTGAGCTTAAAGGAATGAAGAATTCCAAAAAAAAAATCAACCCAAGATCATTATTTTTCTACAACCTTGTGCATCCTTTAGCATCAAAATCCCTTGTTGATGTGTTCCTCTTCGTTTTCAAGGTTTTCAGTTCTACCCCATTATTGCCCCAGGCCATCACTATAACACCTGGCTCTTGTGGTTCTATGGAACGTCTTTGCTGGACTGGGCAGTTGATGGACACTCAGTAAGTGTTAAATGAATACATTGGATCTCATTCTCTTTTCTTAACCATTTCTTCCCCACCCGATCCTACCTACATGTCTTGCTTTTCTCTGTCCCTTACTGGCATCTCCAATCATCCTAGTCTCCTGGTTTCAACCAATCCGTTTGATAAAATTCTATGATTATCCATTTCACGGATGCCCTGTCCACTACCTTTGGTCTATGATAGATACCTTACCTTTTGTAGTTTATAGGCTTTCTTTTTTTACTCATCTCACCCCTATAATACAGACACACTCACATACTTTGCCTCCTAACTCCATAGCACGCAGGTACCAGTAGCATACACCGAGCCCTGGCCTCCCCTCAGCTTTTTTCTATTTATACTCACTGTAAATAATTTACAGTCACTATGGAATGTGAGTTGACCTCTTAAGAGCCATTAGACTACCCAGTAGTATTGCATGTCCTATATTTGGCACATTATTTTATAGCCCTTATGACTTTCATATTTTTCTGGCCTTCTCAGACGCTTCTTCTCTCTCTAAAGCTGATCCTTTTATTTTGGAGCCCCAGCCCTTATACCTAGTCGTATTCACTGCTTCCTTGAAATCTTCCGTTTAGTCCTGTTGGAACTTATCTTGCTCTTGCCTTCAGATTTACTATTTCTCTTCCAACTTTGTTTTCTCTCCCAAACTGGGTAATTAATTAATTCATTAATTTATTAGGTATATGTTTTTAAAGAGATATTGCCCCTCATCTGTTTGGTTCAAATAAGAAAGCATAGGCTAAATGCTTGACTCATTCCTGTTATTTATTTGTTTTCAAGTTAATGAGTTAGTTTCTTATGCTCTGAAGGTGGCCAATTAATTTCTTTAAAAAATTATTTTGTCAGGAACTCGATTGAAACATATTTGATAGGTTTCCATCCTTATTGAAGCTCAAGTTTATTCCAGGTTTGGCCAATGGGAGGCTCTTTAAATTGTCTTCTGAGCCTTTTGGGTATGACCCTAATAGTCTTTGATAGTTTTCCTGCTATCTGAGATAACGAAACATTCAGGCTCATTTTACTCATTTCCCAGCAAAGACTTAGAGTCAATCATTTCTCCAAGAAGCTCTGTTTTCTTTGGGAATTTCATCACCATTCCCTGTTCTTCGGGAATTTCATCACCATTATCTGGGCACTAGGGAAATTCATTGCTATGTTTCATTGTATCATTTCTGCAAAATGCATGCTGAAATTTTGGTTGGGGTTGCATTGAATCTGTATAGATCAATTTGAGGACAGTTGACATGTTAACAATATTGAATCTTCTGGTATATCATGTCACTTATTTAGGCCTTTAAGTTTTCTCTCAGAACACTTTGCATTTTTTATCAAATTTATACGTATGTGTTTCTTGCTTTTTGATGTTGTAATTGGTATTGTTTCTTTAATTTTATTTTCCAATTTTTTTCCCTTGCTAGTGTGTAGAAATGCAACTGATTTTTGTATATTGACGTTGCATTCTGTAAGCTTGTTAAATACATTAATTATTTCTAGTTGCTTTTTTAAATAGAATCCGTAGGATTTCCTACATAGATGACAATGTTGCCTCTGAATAAATGGTTTTACTTGTACTTTCCAATCTGGATGCCTTTTACTTCTTTTCCTTGACTTATTCACTGGCTAAAAACCAACAGTATAATCTTGAATAGAAATTGTGAGAGTAGACATCTTTGCCTTGTATCTGATCTTAGGGGAAAAGTATTCATCAGTCTTCTTAATATGAACTGTGCTGTGAGATACAAGCTTACATAGGTGTCTTTTATCAGGTTGGGAAGATTCTCTTCTTTTCCTAGTTTGCTGAGAGGTGTTTATCAGGAATGAAGGTTGAATTTTGTTAAATATGTTTTCTCCATCTATTGAGATGATAATAGGTCTTTCTTTTTTAGTTTGTTGACTTTGATTGATATTTGAATATTAACCTTGTATTCCTGGGATAAAACCCACTTGGCCATGGTGTATTACCCAGTTTATGTATTGTTGGGTTTGATAGGTTAAAATCTTAGAATTTTTGCACCTATGTTCCTGAAGGATATTGGTTTGCAATTTCTTGTAATTTCTTTGTCTAGTTTTGGTTATCAGAGTAATGCTGGATTCATAAAATGTGTTGGGGATGAGCCCTCTTCAGTTTACTTCTGGAAGAATTCGTGTAGAAATTCATAGTACTTTTTTCTTATGTATTTGGTAGAATTCACCAGTGAAACTTTGGGGGCCTGGAGTGTTCTCTGTGGGAAAGATTTTAACTACAAATTCAATTTCTTAAATAGACATAGAGCTATTAAGGTTATTTCTTCTGAGTGAACTTTGGTAGTTTGTACCATTCAAGGAATATGCCTATCTAGGTTGTTGAGTTTATTGGCATAAAGTTATTTATGTTTCTTATTCATATGTACAGGATCTGTAGTGATGTTACCTCTCATTCCTGATATTGATAATATGTTTCTTCTCTTTTTTTCTCCTGATCAATATCATTTAGTAGATTTCTGAGAAAAGATTACTAGGAATAAACAGTTATTTCATAAAGAAAATGATAAAGGTATCAATTTGTCAAGAGAACATAACAATCCTAAATGTTTATGTACCTAATAACAGATCTTCAAGATACACTAAGCAAAAACTGAGAGAAATGCAGGAGAAATAGACAAATTGACCATTACAACTAGAGATTTCACTACTTCTCTTTCATTGATAGAACAAGGAGACAAAATGATCAGGAAGGACATAGAAGACTTGAACAATATTATCTACCAACTTCATGTTATCGACATTTCTAGAACATTCCAACAAACAGCAAAGTACACTTTTTTCTCAGATGAACATGATATATTTGCCAAGATAGACCATATTATGTTCTATAAAACAAGCCTCAATAAATTTAAAAGGATTAAAATTATGCAAAGTATGTCCTCTGCAATGGAATTAATTTAGAAATTAATAACAGAAGGAAATGTGGAAAAACTCCCAAATATTTGGAAACAAAACAATAATACTTCTAAGTAAGCCGTGTGTCAAGAAGAAATCAATGGAAATTCAGAAAGTAGTTTTAATTGAATATGAAAATACAGAATAACACAGTTTGGGGCTGCAGCTGAAGCAATGCTAAATTTATGGCACTGAATGCCTGTATTAGGAGAGAGAAAAAGCCTCAATTCAATGACCTCACCTTAAGAAACTTCTACCTTCTACCTTAGAAGGAAAAGAGAAAATGAAACCAAAACTAAGCAGAAGAAAGGAAATAAAGAGCAGAAATCATTGAATAGAAAACAAAAAAGCAATAGAGAAAAGCAGTAAGTCCAAACTGGTTTAGTAAGATCCTCCCTTTTCCCCCTCAAGAGTCAAGCAGTGTTTAGTAATGAGGATGGAAGGTAGTAAAGGTCCTTGCTTGTGAAGCTTGTGTTTTAGTGTGATAAGATTTTTTAAAAATCAAGAAATTAAAAAACTAAGATGATGGTGCTCTTTGTAATTAGTGGTCATAAGGCCCTATCTGGTGGGGATGGTGTCACATTGTATCCAAGGCCTGAGTGACAAGGAAGTGCTGGTTGGGCACTTCCCATATATGGGGGAAGAAAACCATTCAAGGCAGAACTAAAGACTGATGCAAAGACCCTATGGTAGGTAGAATAATGTGAGGAAGAAAACTTACGTCTTTTTTTTTTTTTTTTCCTTTGAAGCACCTTTATTACATTTTTAAGTTGATATAATTGACATGTAATGTATAATTTAACTTGTATAATGTGTTTATTTGATACATTTATATATTGCAATATGATTACCACCTTAGCATTAGCTAAGACCTCTATCATGTCACATAATTTCTTTTTTGTAGTGAGGACAATTAAGATCTAGTCTCTTATTAACTTTGAAGTTTATGATATAGTATTGTTGAGTATACTCACTATGCTCTGCCTTAGATCTCCAGGACTTAATATAAACTTCTACCTCGTTTAAACCACAATTACTTGAATATCTTTTTTGATCCCTTTGTTTCCAACCTACCAAGAAAATTTATTTTAGGTATATCTCATTTCGATAGCATCTTGCTGGAGTTTTAACCTAGCTTGAGAGTTTCTGTCTTTTAAAACAGGCATTTAACTTATTTATAGATATTATAATTATAAGATGCATTTAGTCATATGCCTGCCATCTTTTATTTTATTTTTTCCAATTTATTATGCTTTCTGGTCTCATGTTTTCCTTTTCCTTTGTCAAATTTATAACGTTTTCTTCCACTATTTCCTGTTGTCTATGTTTTGGAAATTATATATAATGTCTAGAGTAGTTTTTTTAAATAATCGCACTTATATTTTTCTTCAATGCTTAAAATTAATTATTGTATCCTTATTAGTCATGTATAAAACAAGAATCCTAGCATATTTCTACTTCACATTTCCCATCCCACCATTTAATATATTATTTTGGATTATAGTTCTAAATTATTTCAATTTAAATATTTATTTTAAAGTATTTGTCAGTTTGATAAGTTTCTTTGCTTTTGTCAGTTTGATAAGTTTCTTTGCTTAGCACTTTTTTGCCTGCTCTATCTTCCTCCAGATCCTTTGTCTCTTTAACCTGTATTCTAGTGTCATCACATTGTTTGTTCACTCACTGTCTTGCTGGATGATGGATGAAGACTGACTTTTGCATCTCTGGAGCTTGGCCTTTAGTAGATACGCTGTAAATGTTCATTGAATGATTGTAAGGCCTCCTATTCCATCGCTGTGCTTTGACCTGCTGTCCCTATGTTTCTACTTTATATCTCATTCTTCTACAATGTAGATCCTTACATTGTACGAGAACCACAAAGATGTCTGTATGGGGTACACCCCTGGGACATCAGAATTGGCAGAAAACAGACAGCACTTGGGGCTCAAGGAGCTCTCCTAAGAGGTCATATGTTTGTTCTGCCATGTGACCCTCAGTCAGTTGCTGAAATTTATTTCCCTGGACATTTTATATATGGTGACACAGAGTACTTTACAAAGTTGAGGTGGTAGAGGAATAGGAACACTAATGGAGGAGCAGCTATATGCATTGAGTAATTTACTTGCCAGATGAGAGAATGGAGCAAATGCACATCTCAGGTCTTAGATGTACGAGGAAACTTCAGATGGTTTATCTGTTTATATGGTCATACAGTCGAAATATGAGACTCAAGGTAGGATCATTCCCTAAAGAATATTAATGACTGACTTGTTCTGCCATGTTTTAATTGTTATCCAGAGGGAAAAAGACCTTACAGCATGAGAAGAGTATTCTACAAAATCCTAGATGTGTTGTGAAGTTTATCCTAGGCCTACATTTTACATTGATTAAATTTCATTCTGTTACTTCATTACTTTGGATACCACACTAAACTTTTTCTCCTTTTGTTTACACCTTTAAGGCATTTATTGGCTATTATCATGGGTCCCTAGCTAGCTCGGTTGTTGTTTGGCTAGGCAGTTCATCATTAATTTTTATCTCTATACACTTTATTTCTTCTGCCCTTATTTCTACTTTCCTTCCCCCCGTCTTTGATTTATGTTTACGTAACTTCAGGCTTTGTTCACAAGGCTTAAGAGAGTTCTTTGAGCAGTCCCTTTTGTTTTTCTTTTCCTTAAGGTGGGAAGTATCTCCAGGGACCAAGAGCAATATCGTCACAGGAGAGGATAAGTTAGGATACTCACCTGAAGGCCTGTTACATAGCGGGGATCCTACAGTCATGGGGTGGGGGGACCTGCAATAAAGTGAATCCAAGTACCAAGATGGTCCTACCTGCATTTCTTTTTCTTTCCTCCCACCCTCCCAAGTCCCTTTGGGGCCTGGCAGAGGATACAGACGTAGGCATCTGGAGCCTCAGGGAGTGACCCTGACTTTCTGTCCCTAGTGATCATTGACACTTACCTTCATCACCAGTAAGAAGACACCAGGAAAAAGACAGCCAACTTCAGACTTTTGGCAGGAGGCTGTAGGATATTATGGCGCATGTGTGTGAGAAATGAATTCTGCTGTATTCACATATTCAGTCCTGCAATTAATAACCTGATAGTTGACCAAATTCTTGCCTTTCTCTATGGAATGTTCAGTCTCTGAACTATGTAAAATATTCAATCATTTAAAATCTACACTCACATGAGATTTCACTCAGAATAGGCCTTTATGAATATTCATGTTGAAGTATTTAGCCTCAGGGTGTGAAATATTAATCTCTTACCTGAGTTTTACATCTAATTTTTTTCCGTGACACAGAGAAAAATTAAATGTTACCTGCCACCAGGGGCATCATTAGGACGCGCTCTTTAGGTTAAAGCTCTGAAAAGAAGAACTTACTGTCTCATTTTTTTTGCTGTTTCCCATCATGTGACAGGCAAAATTTATAAAAGCATTACCATTGTTTTCGTTCAACTGTCACCTCCTATCTATCCAGATTTGACAAGCAAATAATATCAAAGGTCAATTTCTAGTGTAATGAATATGAGCAATTCAAGTTGTTTATTTTTTTGTATTAGGATTTGTTATGAAGAGTGCGTGTCTAGAGATTACAGTGCTTATCAATAGAAGCTATAAGATAAACTCACTGTGATGAATAATCAATGAAATTAAGCACTCTAAATTGAGCGGGAGGAATTAATAGCATTGGATTACACTTCTGTTGTGGTGCATGTTTGTATTTTGTTTCTAGGTGATTGGAGAGTTCAGGAGGGATTTTCTGAAGGGCAGGATATATGAGGAGTGGAGGGGAAAAGGCAGCTGAAAGGTAGATTTTTGTATTTTTCTTTTTCTCTTTTAAGAATAATAAGTTTTCATTGAAACTATAAATGAATAAATAAAAATAAAATTAATACCTCTGAACCTACCATTAGGAAAAACCACTACTGTAATTTCAGTTTCTTTTAGTTTATTCTGCCTTTTATTCTATATTAAAAATCAAATATGTATATTTTGCAAAAACAGAGTCCCTCTGTATTTTGTATTCTGCTGTATTCCAGTAATTATTATGATAGTTTTCTTGGTGTCATTTTAAATAGCTGCATAATCTTCTATTATATGGATTAAAATTCATTTAAATCATTAGATATTTTTGATATTTAGGTCATTTCCAATTTTATGTTATTATAAATGGCATTTTAGTGAACATCCTGAAACCTAATTTTTTGTATATATCTATTACTTTATTTGTAGGATAAATTCCTAAAACTGGAATTTCTTAATTAAATAGTATGCACATTTTAGTGCTTTAGATATATGTTGTCAAATTGCCTTCCCGAAAGTATGTTCTAGTTTATACTTCCACAGCTTCCTTAATGCCAGTCATTATCATTAAAATATATTTGTTAATTTTATAGGGAAAAACCAGTAACTTATTGTTTGAAATTTTAACTGATTTGAGATTCCATGTTTATCTCATATGAAATATGTATTTTTAAAGGTAATTTCTTTTTTTTTTAAATTTTTTTTTCAGTTATAGTTGACATTCAATATTATTTTATATTAGTTTCAGGTATACAGCTTAGTGGTTAGATATTTATATAATTTATGCAGTGATCCCTCCCATTAGTCTAGTACCCCCCTGACACTCGACATAGTTGTTGCAGCATTACTGAATATATTCTCTATGCTGTACTTTACATCTCCGTGACTGTTCTGTAGCTACCAATTTGTATTCCTCCATCCCTTCACCTTTTTCACCCAGCTCCCTAAACCCTCTCTGCTCTGGTAACCATCAGTTTGTTCTCTGTATCTCTGAGTCTGTTTCTGTTTCGTTGGTTCATTTATTCTGTTCTTTAGATTCCACATATAAGTGAGATCATATGGTATTTGTCTTTCTCAGTCTGACTTAATTCACTTGGCATAGTGTTAAGGGTAATTTCTTGATGAAGAATGAAAGAACAAAAGAAAATTTTCCTCTTCTTTCTATTGGAAGGAAATAGAATACCTTTAAAGTAAATGTTTATTTCACGTCAAGGGTTAGTAATAATTCTATAGTTGTGGAAATCATCACATTGGTTAGAATTAGGAATATGGTAGAATCATCCTTCTCTTGAGACATAGCTCTTCTTCTTCCACACCTTTTTATTGTAATTAAATAGATTCTAATGAGCTTTTACCTGTATATAACTCAGCAAATTTACATAAAAAAAAACTAATCATGAGTTTGCAGATACTCTCCATGAGTCTAAAGACTACAATAGTGTGATTTGGGGTTGAAATTAAGAATTGAATGGGTGGCCTTGGACAGAGGCTAAATAGGAATAAATAGATTACGTTGATCTTTCGGGTTTAGGTAAAGAGAAGAATGTAGATAGTATTCCAATTAATCAATATTTATATTTCCTAGAAGAATTGCTATTATAATAATGAAAATGTTAGTTTGGGGTGGGATATTCACTAATAAAAATTCACCAACATGTGCATGGATTGACCTCACTGGCTCAATTTTGAACTCTGCTAAAGGATGACATCCATTTATTTTGGCAGCCTTGTTGGAAGGTCAGCCTTGGCACGGGGAATTCCAATGGAAAACTGTAGCCTGGAATGATTGTGCCTGTGTCTACTTATTTAAAATGCTACTGGAAGTCTGCCTGTTATCAGTCTTCTTTCTGAGATTAGGGGAGGCATTTGGCAAAAACATGATATTTGATTATCCAGTGTTTGTCACTGTTGATCTAAGACAATGATAGTGACTATTTAAGAAGATCATTGTTTTTGTCACCCCTTACCTATTGTGATCATTTTTTTGTGTGTTTCCTCTGTCCCAAGCACATTATTGCCAGATTAAATGTACTAAAGAACATGAATTTGCTGAATTATAGACAGGTTGTACGCCACCATACCAAAATCCTGTTCAAAACTTTGAATGGCTGCCTTTGCCTGTGGAATTATGTAGCGTTCATTTATCTGCCAATCAAAGTCCATTGTAGTAATGGTCTTGCCCACCTTTCTAGTTTCACCATTCTTGATTCATCTAGAGTGTTTTGAACCTTGAATAGGACTCTGGCTTTCCTACCATCTTGCCTTTAAAACAAACAAACAAACAAAAAAAACCTCTCTCTCAACTTGGAATGTGTTTTCCATTCATTTGCACAGATAATCTTGGGGTATAAGAATTGGGAGAGACCTTCAACATTTCATGTTCTCTGATTTTCAAAACCCAGAACATATACTGCTGTCTCTGACTTCTAGTGAAAATGATTCAGTTCTGATTTTTTTGTACTTTATTTATACTGTACAGCATTGATCACATTCTGCCTTATTTTATAGTTGTTTATATACTTATTCTTCTTACAGATAAAAAATTGTGTGGTGTCAGGTACTGCATTTTATTTTCAAATTCCCTGTATTACCTAGTAAAGTCTTGGACATATACATTAAATGCTTAAATGAAGATGTATTGAGAAAATATTGGCATTATTATCAATGTGATCTTGTGGGTCTTTAGTTATAATAGATGGTAAGTTTTGATGGCATCCAGAACTTTCAATTTTTGTGCATAGACACAAAGACTGTAACTCTGCTGAGTTTCTTTTAAGGCAGTTTGAAAAACTTGAAATTTTTAAAAAATAGTTTGGAGAGAAAAGTAGCACTCTTATAAAGTAGGATTTAAAGCTGACCTGAGAGAAGCCAGTGAACATAAAGGATGTGAATTTTCTATTAGCCCAGTTTCTTGATCCTGTCAATGCCATATCCCATTATTCCCATGGGATTTAAACCTCAGGCATTTTTGGGTTCTCTTTCCTGATAGTGAACTAATCACTGTATTTAACTGATCTTTTCAGACAACAGCTTGTGGATTCATTGTCTCCCGTCCAGTTCAGCCTGAATCACTTTAGCAACCACCTGACTGCCCCCCTTCCTTGTGCAGGTATCCCTATTCTCAGAGCACTGGAAACACTCTCTTCAGAGACATCTGCAAAAATGTCATCAGTAACCCCCTCCCCACATATCATTCATGGCTTTCCATTGATGAAATCCAGATTCAAGCTTTGCAGTCCATGCAAATCTGGTCTATTCCACCTGTGCAACCTTTTGCTACGGACACTTTTTACTGAGAGAACTGTGTCTTGGAGGTCTTTCAAATCCAACACATTTAATATTTTTATAAGCCATTCCCAGTTTGTGCTGCAGGGAGCAAGTTTTTTTCATATTCCTCTTTCTTTAAACTTTCTCTCTGGCTATGTCCTGTTTCCCTTCCAGGCATTCCCTGATGCTCTAGCCTCCCATTTGTGATTGTCTGTTTTGCCCACTTGGGTCTTGTGGCCCAGCTGTTGCATATACCTGGTTTCCCCAAATAGACTGAGCCCTTAGACATGGTTGGTGCTTTGGTAAATATCTAGGGATGTAAGGTGTGAATCAAGATTTGTGTTTCTTCTGTGTCACCTTGGTGCTTAGCACCATGCTAGGGAATGCTCAGAGAACATCTGAGGGCCTGTAGCATTGGAAAGAGTTCTATCTACAAGAGATCATACTCCCTTTCAGAAGTTTTAAGACATTGCCAAGATAATTCTATCTATAATAATGAAAATGTCTTTCCCCTCCCCCCAGCTTATAAAACCTGTTAAAAAAACAACAAACCTTTGGATTTTACTGAAGCACCTTTCATTTGATAATTTTAGAACACGAGATAAAATACAATGATATTTAGCATCTTCTTTTGCATGGTCAGGGTAGATTTGTACCTCAGCCACAGCATATAGTTGGCCATTGGTTGGAATTGGGCATCAAATGTAGGGTTTAGGACTTGTGTCAATTTAAACCAACGTCTACAAAATTTCTTTAAAAACAACCTAAGAAGGCAACTTGGGAATTCTCTGATTTTACAAGAGTTGCTGATGGGGTTTGTGTGATGTTTGTCTCAGGCTGGTCCTGCCCGGATGACAGTGTGTAGTGACAGCCCCCATGGAGAGATGATGGCCCATTCTCTGAGTAGAAAGGTGGAAACAGGAATACAGCTTTCTGATGGCTACTTGGAGAAAACTGCTCTCTCTGTCTCTTTCTACTTGTTTAAAATATTGACTTATACATCTAACTATTATAAAAAAACTGATCATTGGAACTTTCCCTTGCCCCAAATTAGATGGTTTCTTGCATTCTAACACTTGTGTGGGGACAGAGCCAGGAGTGCTGTTTCCAGGCTCTCGCCCTCATATGGAAAGGTGCTCACTTGGGTAGTAAATGGCCATCAACTGTGATTGGATGGCCATCAGCTGTGGCTAGTTGGCCGGCAGCTGTAACCAGTGAGCCATTGGCCACTAATATAACTGTTATGGCTACGCTAGCAGAAAAATGGGGGCTAGCAAGAAGATGGTGGCTGAGCTAGCAAGAGCACATTGCAGTTAGCACGACTGATTGCAGCTAGCAAGTGGGGTTGGTTGGCAGAGAGAAGTAGATGGCAAGTTGCAGATTGTGTGGCTCTTGCTTCCTGTGTCTCCAACCCAGCCGCCAGGGAGAATATAGTGGTATGACTCCCCTATCTATGGCTCTGTGGGTGTTCCTTTTTGGCTTCACCATGTCCTGTGTTCTTATGTGGGGAGGGGGACCAGAGACCCTGCATGACACCCGGCATGACAACTTGATTAGCTCTACTTTGTTGTTCAGATTTTCTGTTTTATTTTGGTACATTTAACAGCTAGTAAAGTTCTGTGAACATCAGGGGATCCAACCATGTCACTAAATCACATATACCATGGGAAAAACCAACTGCAAATTTTGAAAAGCCATCATCATATTTATATCGATAGGGAGCTCTGTATTTTCTCCACAAGAGGGCAGGAAAGTCTGAGCCGTAAATAAAAATTTCCAAAAGAAGTGTTTATGGGAAGAAGTGCTTTACCTTCCATATGTATTTTTTAAAATATGAAAATGTCTCCCCTTTTAAAAAAGTTCCACGAGTGGATGATTTGAATGTTTCTCTGATTTTCTGGGCAGTTACTCTTCAGCTTTGCTCATGGCTTTTCCCTTCTCCGGATTCTAGTCACAGGTTCTAGTTACCAGACTTAGTGTTGTTGGGCTACTGTTACAGCACGTCTTCATCAACTCTTGATTTTACATCCTTAATACATATGTGGGGGAAAGGAAAAGACCAACATTTCCCTAGCTGTTTCTGCCAAGCAGAAAAATAACACCTGTGTCAAAGGAAAACAAAAAAAAAATCACATAATAGATTCGAGGCCCGTCCTGATCGTCCATGCACATTCATACATTCTCCTGCTCATTTGATTCCTCACTGCTTCCCACTGGCTCCCACCCCCACACTGCTTTTGTCCTTTTTGTTCTTCGAGATTTAAATTACAGCTCTATGCTACAAAACCCATCTAAATCTGTGATATCAACAACTGAACGCTTCTGTCTTCGGGAAGTCACAACAGGGATGGCTTAACATGTTAGGTCTCACTGTGCAGGGATAACAACAGGATAGGTCGTGAAGGAGGAGACATTTGACAAATTCAGTTTATTTTCATAAAAATAAGTTGAGGAAATATTTGTAGGATTCAGATTTGGGGGTTGAATGCTCCGTGAATATCTAGTGCCAATTGAATTTTTTTTTTTTTTAAGAGCTAATAGACTATTTGAAAGATAAATTGTATAAAACAATAAAACATTAAAGACTCAATTTTTGTTTAAGGCCGGTAGTGATTCCCCCCCATAGGGCATGAAATTAAAATGTGTGCACAGAACCAAATGATTGCTTCAGTACCATGTTTTTAGTGGCAATTGTCCTCTTGAAACAGTCTGCTAAAAGGAAGTGAAGTATAACAGTGCAGGTGGCGAAAGATTGATTCAAAGAGGATGTTTATACAGAAAAATTATTGACAGCTACAGACATAATCAGTTTGCATAGCTTGGTGATAGGCATGGCAAAAAGATGTGAGAAAGATATCATAGAAGTAACATGGGGACTTTCTTTGATTGTGAGATGCAAGTGTAACTAATATCACTAACTTACATATGACAAGTGTAAGCAACATGGCCACCCACGTGCACCATTTGTTGGCGATAAGGCTGCCCAGAAACAAGTCATTTGGCACCTCTTCCTTTAAGTACCATGGCAGTTTGCAGCCTTAGAAAAGGTTTACTTGAAAAATCTCTTATTATTTCACTCCTAATTATAGATACAGATGGCCACATGGGCTTGGGGGGAAATTTTTAAACTGTAGAACATTCAGCAGTCCAAAAAGTTCATTTCAATCTTGAACGCCTTATGTTTTTTTTCATAGCTTGTCTTCTTTTCAAAACACAGAGAGTGTGAGTTATCTGGTTTTCTTTAGAAGTAGTGTAATGGGCGGGGTGCTTGTGTGTGTGTGTGTGTGTGTGTGTGTGTAATTTATATATATACATATAAATACATATATACATATTATCATTTTTCATTTACATTATAACTCATTTTTGCCTGAACTTAACATGGTTAGTCTTGGTTGAGTGAGTGATATCACAGCAATTCTGGCTTCCTTCCAGCAGGCAGTCCTTTGCAGAGGGAAAAATGACAAAGTTGACTAAGAATTCCATAGCACAATGTGAAGGGGAATGTACTAAACAGATTTTACCCAAAGGAAACATGAGGAAAATATCTTATTATAAGATATATATTTAATATGTTTTCCATATTTGGGAAGAGAAGTTAATGTCTGGGAATGTCCTTTGATTTGCTGGCCAGAAGGATTTTTCTTACTCTGCATCTCCCCCCTGCCTCCCCCAGTCTTTAGATTAGAAATGATTTATTTACAGAGAAAAGAACAGTACTTTGATATGCTATACTAATGTTAAACATTTATGGGGTTTAAAAATATTTATGGATGTGTAAAAGTTATTAAAACGAACATGATTTAGGTTACTTTGTGATCAGGTATAGTACGAATACAAAAATAGGAATTTTTATAAAAGAAAAAGAAAGACAAAGAAAATACGTATGAGAAGATTTGTAAAGTTTAATAATCTTAGGGTATGTGCATGTGTCTATTTTGTGTATAATTTAAAATACATAATCTTGTATAATACAGATTTAATATATATACACATTTGTAGTCATGATAAGTTATAATGTTAAAGCTCCAAGAAAATTTCCTCATGACTCTTTTTTCCTAGTTACTCAAAAATATAATGAAAAAGTTTCTTTTTCAATAAACTTCCACAATTTGCTCTTTATGAAAAAAATTATTTGTAGAAACATTGGAATGCTTTTTTTTGGTATTAGTTTGAGAGGAATAGAGTTTTTATTTGCTCTGTAAGATTATTTAGGCCTTATGTTGTTCGTTCATAAGAAGAATGTTCAATAAGTTTACATAAAATTGCACATAAAAGTAGAATGCAAAGAGCGAGGCCATCGACTATTTCACATTAACCCTAAAGTAGAAGTTTCTTCTATATCTTTATGAACTCCATTTTTCTAGAAGTATCTACAGCCCTTAAAAAGATAAATGCCCTTCTAAGCCTCATTAATGGCATACCTAACACAAATCAAGCAAGGTCCTCTTTTTATTTTAAGTTTTTCAAGGAAATCAAAGACCCCATAAAGAAAGATGCTAATATAACAAGGTTTAAATCCTTCTTAGTTTTCTCTTTGCATCCAAGATTTGTAAGCATAGAATGACTTAGAATACATCACGGTCTTTATACAGTCATCAGAAGAGGGACTAGAGTGGCGATGAGCCCAACCTAAGCATATTGAGGAGATGTCATCTTCCTGCTTTCCTTTCTCTCTCTGTCCAGGTCCCTTTTATGACTTTATAGCCAACCAGGGTCCAAACAAACTAAAGTCGCACAGATCTCCTTCTCACCATGGGAGAGTTGGAGACATTCCCAGTGCAGCCAAATTTTGTTATGTCATCCTTATAACTTTACCACTTTAAATTCTTTCTACCTATTGATAATTGTTCAGCCCTATAGAGAATTTTTATACACATTTACAACTGTGGTGATTACTTATGTTTATGCAGAAAATGAATATTTTGATCCAGATTATTGGGTGTGGGAGATAAGGCCTGTTGGGCCCATTGTAAAATTACAGTTTTATGCTTTGTTTTGGTGCAATAGCTGTGGCTTATAAATGTTAATTACAGTGAAAATGAGTAGGACATTCAAAGTCAATTTTTAAAAAAATTGAAATTCTAACTATTTAAAGAATCACCACATCATTTAGTTTATCAAATGGAGTTGTGAAAATCTGTGTATAAAGTGTACCCATTTCTTTAACTAAGCTTTGCATTTAGTATTTAGGATAGTCAATTTTGCTTGTAGTTGTTGACTATCAAGGTCTTGAGGATTTTTATAGTCAGCATGTTAACTGTGGTTCTGCTACCTATGGAAGTAGAAAACAAAGGTTGGAACTCGTTAAGCTGTTTAAATGGAAAATATACGTAAGAGCTATCTTTACGAAAATATTACGTGGATGTGTTTTTTTTTCTTCCTGTAAACCAATACACCATGGGTTGTACCCTGCATTGAAGCACAGGTTTTAGAGTGTCAGGGGAAAGGCAAAAGGTTAGACCCACCAAGTCAGTACTCAGCTTGGAGCATCAAATTAAGTGTTTTGGGAAGTAGCAGTGAAACAGTAGTCTTGAGAGTCAGGCTTTGTTGAGAGAGAAAAGGGACTTCTGTTTTCCCAAAGCTTCTTTTGCATTATCCAGAATCAAGAAGCAAGGATTTAGATGAGGCCAAGTCTGCAAAGATGGGGAAACCCCACTAGACCCCGACAGTGCCAGGAAGACAGACCACAAGTTCCACTAGCTGAGGACTTCAGCAGAGGACACTGTAGAGTGACCAGGAGGGAAAGAGTCATCTCTACGGAGGCTATGGGGCACTGAGGGCCCAGAGGGCCAGCCTTTGAGCCCCACATGTAAAAATAGGGCAAAGAATTCCCCTGTGCCCTTTACCAGAGACACCAATTTTCTATGTATGCTTTAGTATATTCTTTTTCTCTCACCATATACAGGAGTTGCCAAAAAATGTACACACATTTTAAGAAAGGAAAAAATTGTATTACAATTGTAATAATATATACCGACAACAAAAGAAGAATACAAGTCACGTGTATACATTTTTTTGGTACCCCCAGTATAATTATTAATTTGAAACATTTGAGAATAGTCTGCATAAATCATGCCTCTTTATCCTTTAGTCTTTCTGTGTGTATTTTCCAAGAACAAGGAACTTCTCTTAGATATCATTAAATTCAGAAATTTTAACATTGATATAATACGTCTATGTAATCTATAGTGTATATTCCCATTTCATCAATTCTTCCTATGGCATCCTTTTAGCCTTTTTTTCCCGTCCAGTATTCAGTCCGGGATCACCTTTTGGACTCAGTTGTCCTGTGAAATGGAGTTATCTTTAACTGACCATTTCTAGTCCAATTTCTCACTCCACACACTCAACCTCTATCTGCCAGAATAGGAGTTTCAGAGCAAGTTTGATTTTTTCCCTATTTTTGCATATTTCTATGTGCTGCATGTTGATTGTGCTACACGTATCTTCTGTATCTCCATCGCTGTTTCCAAATACTTCACATGAGCCTCCAGCGGACCTGAGATATTACGTCTTTATCTTGATTCTTAAGTAGACTTCAAGCCCAGTAACAAAGGGATTGTTCTCACTTCTGTAGCCTTGAAAAGTGCCCCAATGAAGTTAGAAGAAAGGATCATCTATTTTAAAATAGTGATCGCACTTAATATCCACATTTGTATTTAATCTTCCAAATAAATCCGTGATGTAGGTTAAAACCCTTCATGACTTACAAGGTTGGTGTTACCTGTCTTCCCTTTGTCTAGCTTCCCACCACTTACGGTTCTCTGCTCATCTAGGCCTTAAGGTTTTTGGAAGGGCCATGTTCTTTTCCATCCCACACACATACTCTTTGCCTGGAATAGTCTTATTTTTTGAAGAAGCCTAGTTGTGAAGGGAAGATGGGAGTTAAATGGGTCAAGGGAGAGTTGTGTGTATGGTTCTCATTGCTGATGTTGTGTGTGTGTGTTTTAATGACAGTCATATATTTATTCTGTAAGCTGAGGGGAAAGATTCAAAGAGACAGGTGAAGATACAGACGAGGAAGGCAATTGATGGAGATTCCTGAAGAGAAGGGTGGAAGTGAGATAAGGGGTACAAGTGAAGAGATTAACTTTGTATAGCTGGGAAAATGCATCTGTGCCAGATGGAGTTGGGAGTTTGGCTTTGTTAGTCTCTCTTTTTCACTGTGGAATTGGATGCGTGGTCATTTGCTTGGATGCTCACAGTGAGGAGGCTAGAGTTGAAGGGAGAATGGAGGGTGAGAGTGGATGGACAATAGGACCAAATCTTAAGTGTGAGGAACCTGGGGACAGAGAACACCTGTGTCCTTGTCCTTATGCTGGGACTCTGGAAGCAATATGATTCTAGAAATTTCTTGCATGTAGCCTAGCCTGGGAGCAAAAGAAATGTCTGTGTAGGGTGATTGAGCAAGCCCCATGGAGTTCTGGTCTATGAGGGAACAGTAGAGTTTTCCAATGTGGCTAGAGGGGCAGATATTATACATGGGCTTATGGGAATGAGGAGGAAGCTGCAGTGGTCTGTGGGAGCCAACTATATAGATGAAAATGAGACCATTTTAGAGGATGCCAGCCTGATGGATAAAACTGATGACCTTGTTGTCCTTCTCCATGCCTCAGTCCTGCCTAAGATCCCTAGTGGAGGATGATAAAAATCTGGGCAACACTGAAGGATTTTCCCCTAAAAAAAAAAAAATCCTGAACCCACATCCCCTAAAAAATAGTAATTGGCTTATAAATAACACAGAAAATATCTTACAAGGCAAACCCTAGTTCAGTTGTCTTTTAAATGGGAAACTCTTCTAATCGTTAGTGTTACAAGTACTGAGTTCGTTGAGGAATTTCCACTGAGAATTGGAACTGAAAGAGATGTGCGATGATAGAAGTGGAAATCTTTTCTTATGAGCCTTTGGAATACGGCCATTTTACTTGCCAATAATTTTCTGCCTGAAGCAATGACATGTCTAATTAATAATAATATTCTATTAAACAGTATGATTAATCTGAGAGATCATTATGCACAAGTAGATTAAAAAAGCAACCCAAATCCCTTTGGTCTGATTTAAGATAAAATAAACCTGAATTTCTTATCCAGATAATTTTTTTTCTCTTTGTGATATAACTTGAGGGTACATTCTATTTCTGTGATTCTTTCAGTGTGTGTACTTCATTATCTGATTAACTTAAAGGAGACTTTTTGAATAGCACCTATTCAGTTGCCCCCTAATTTAATTATAAGTTTATATAAGCTATTTGTATGTGAATATTATTTTTGCAGGCTATATCAGTTATATAATATCTTTCTGTTGTTAGCTTCATATGGGACAAGGCTGTTAATATTTTACTTATAGAAGCAAAGAAAGATTTGGGAGAATTAGACAGAAAAGTACCCCACAGGATATTTCAGGGTAAATCCCAGGGCTTAAAATTTTGTCTGATTCCTGAGCTGGAGAAGTGGCAGTAACACTGTTTTATAAGTTCAATGAATGAAAACAACATAAATGGTCTTGCTTTCCCAACGGGTATGAATTTTGGAAAAGGGCAGGTATTTTAAGAACTGTTGTTCCTCAATTTTTCATTAATCCATGGGAAGATTTTTGATGAACTTTCCCACTGGAGTATAACAATTAAGATCTGGGGACTTCTTATCTTTAGTTCTCAGCTTTCCACTTACCAGCTATGAGGACAAGTTGGTTAATGCCTCAAGACTCAGTATTCTCATCTATAAAATGGGTCAAGCACCAATTTCCTAAGCAGAATCTCCCCAATGTGTGTGTGTGTCTCAGACACAGGTCTCAGATGTTGATCCTGGCCCTGTCACCTCCAGCCTCCAGCAGTGGGACCAGCTTCACCAGTTTCTCTGTGTTTAGTAGAAAAGTTGAGGAGCAAAGTCAGTTGTGAGATTTTAAGTACATGAGGAAAGTAAAGCCTTTAGCTCTGTGCTTGAGACCTTATACTGTGTTTCCCCGAAAATAAGACCTAGTCGGACCTATAAAAAATTAATTAAAATACAACTGGATCTTACATAATATAATGTAAGACCATGTATAAAATAATGTAATACCAGGTCTTGCATTAATTTTTGCTCCAAAAGACACATTAGAGCTGATGGTCTGGCTAGGTCTTATTTTTGGGGAAACATGGTAGTTGTTCAGTAAAAGCCAGCATCTATTTATTACCTAAGGCAAATGAAAATTCATCAGATTTCCAGATCATCTCTAAGTTATTTTCAGAGATTATTTTGTCTTTTATTCAATTGTATTTTACCAGGAATTATACATTACAAAGATTTATCTATCAGCTAAACATTGGAGCCACATGGTAGTTTCTAAATTTCATAATAATTTGTGGACATATATGTAATATTTTACAGTATGCAAAATATTTCCCCACATCATATGTGTTATCATTTTAGTTTATGGTCAGTACTAATTATGACCAATTTTAACATTTGATTGCCTAAACTGATTATCTCTGGATATCTTGATCAAAGACCAAATTTTGAAAGTTCATGAAAATGCTACTCATGTGCAAGCACACACAGACACACACACATTCATATAAGTCATTTATAGATTGTTTCAGTAAAATGCACACACTGCTTAGATAGTGATATTTATACATGTCGATAGGGATGAATTAATTTGTACTGTTGTATAATAAAACCATTGATTGCCATTGGGGATAGTTCTTATAATTTTTTTTTTCCAGTTACTATAATAGGGATGAAAAAATAGTAAACAAAAATGGCAGAAACATCTCAAAATGCAGACAACATAAGTGAAGTTTTAAAGTGTCATTGGAAAATGAAAAAACAATTGAGATGCCATGAATTTAAAGATACTAATTTAAAGTGAAAGTAGACTTGAACCTAATTGAAATACATTGTCAAGTGAAAGTTGTTTAGAAGACACTAGGACAAAGTAAAAACTTATAAACACGAAGTATATGCACTTAAAGTGCATTAAAATTGATGGTAATGTTTTCATTGCAAATATTGATCTCACCTTAAAGTGTACATACATTTATTTGATCAAAGCGTTCTTTATATAAACCTTCATAAGACCATATAGATGGTCTGGGTCTAAAGTTTTAAAGTTTTGGCTATGATAGAAACTCTTCCCATAACTGCTGAAGACATGGATCCCAGAAAAGAGAAGTGACTTGCCTAGGGTCACACAGCTCATTCATGATAGAACAATAAAAAACAGAGTGCAAAGAACTCTTTTCTTTTTATTTTTTTATTTCTTGCAAAGAACTCTTAATGCAATTTCAACTACCTCGCTCCTCCTCTGTGGGTGGTTTCAGGAGCCCTTGAAATATTTGTTTCCTAACCCAGCCCCATCTCTTGGCTACCTTGTGCAAAAAAAAAATTGAATCATAAAAGTTGCTGACACTAACTATTTCTGCTTCCTTACATCTCATTCTCTTCTCAAACAATTGTGCATCTTATGTCCTCTCAATTCCCTGGAGACTCTCTTTTTAAGGTGAACAACCATCTTAAGATTTCCAATCCAATGGTTACTTCTGTGTCCTCATATTCCTTGACTTTTAAGTGCTTTTCCCATAGCTGACTTCTTGAAACACTGCTTGTCCCTTTGGCTTTTGTGACATCACCCTCTCATGGTTTTCCTCCTGCCTCTATGGCTGCGGCTTCATGATCTCCCTTCTGCCTCTAAGTGTTGGGGAACCTCAGGGATCTATGGAAAGTTTCCCCCACACCCATCACCGTGATCTCACTCAGCCCCATTAGTTTGTATCTATATACCGAGAGACTCCCAAATTCATATCCTGCCTTGACCTCTCCTCTGAGTTTCAGTCTCATATAACCAACTGCCTACTTGACATCTCCACTGTGATGTCTAAGGGGCATCTCAAAGCTTACATGCCTCAACACTTTTTGATTCTCCTCCCCTATTTTGCTTCTCCCCTGGATCTTCCCTCAGTCCCTAAAGCCAAATTCGAGGGATCGAATTGATCTCTTTTCCCCACCCAACACAGCCAACCCATTAGCAAGACATGCCAGCTCCATCTCTAAAAGTAATCCAGAGAGTGCCCACGTTTTCTCACCTGTACTGCCACCTTTCTGTTCCACGTGATCTGCAGCACAGATCACTGCAAGGGCCTATGAGGTGGACCATCTGATTTCTTTTTGCTTCCTAATACAGATCCCCAATGAGCTTTTATGACTCTTCTGCTTAAAAACTGCAAATGTTTTCCATTACACTTAAAATAAAATCCAAACTTCCTACCTGGCCTTTGAATCCTGTAGGATCTGGCCCTGCTTGCCTGCCTCTGTGATTTCATTTTGCTCACCATGCCACGGTTATCTTGACCTTCCTTGAACCTGTCCTATTTTATTTTATTCAGCACTTATCTATTCTAGTAGTACTTACTCATTTGTTGACTAGTTTTCTTTTGTCCTTTCTACGTTTGGTGAGTTGCCTTTCGTTATGATTTGTTCATTGTCGTGTCTCCAGTATGTAGAATAGTGCCTGACATCTATTAGATAGTAAATATTGAGATAATGAATGGGTGAATGATACCAATATTAGAAACCTGGGATTCAGCCCACAATCTCACGCTCTTGCTTTCTCTTTTAATCACTAACCAAGTCTTACAGATTTTTCAAGAATCTATCTCCTCTTACCAAGTTCTACTACTACTGCCTTGGTGTATGTCATCAGCACCTAGAAAGTTTCCAAACCTCTGGTCAAGGACTGACTCCTGGATATAACTTTTCCTCTTCCTCCAGGAGGAATCAGTCAACTACTCTGTGGTGTCCCCACTTCTGCCATAGGACCTCTAAGGCTTTATTCCACTTGTACTGTGTTCATCTCCTTGTACTGTATTGTAATCCCTGTGGAGGAAGGCGCCGCATCTTTCTGTTTTTTTCATTCTCAGCACATAGCACAGCACCTGGCATGTGGTAGATCCTCAATGAATGGTTGAGAGAGGAGAATGAGTGAATACAAATAAATGAATCTGGCTAAATGGGGCCATATAAAATCAGCTACAATAAAACACAAACCTAAAATTTAGATGTATAGTTAATAATGTTTAACCTGTGAATTTAAAATTAGCTTTACAGTTCATCTATTACAATTAAATGATAAGTGATAAACTTGCTTTTGAGATCACCATACTCTCTACTCAAGTATCTTCAGTTCATCCCTTAAGGTAATTCTATACATAAAAATAAAAAATCAGCCATCCCCGTATTTTTCTTATAGAGATACAAAAATAGATAACGTAGGGCAAAGAACGCCATGGTATACACAAGTTTTAGAAAAAAAGATATTATTTTGCCCTTTGTATCCTTTGGTGTCTTTTTAAATATGCTTCACGTAGCTAAAACAATTTAGGAAAACTATGAATAAAACTATTCACACATCCCAGGACCCTAATCTAACCTTATGTGGTTTCAGTTTCATTCTTATTTTTGCTACAATACTCACTCCATGTGCCTCTTTTGTATTTTTAAATATTGAAATCAGTCCATATTGGTTCACGAAGTATGGGAAGCTGTAACTCCATAGTGTTTTCAGACAATGAATATACAGTATATTTTGCATGTAATTTTTCTCTGCTTCCATCAAGTGTAACAATATGTTGAATTTGCCATGGGCCTTTAAAGCTTCGATGTTGTGAAGAGCTCTGCATGAAATTTTAAAGAGGCTGGACCTTTCATCTGCACAGCAGCAGGGCACCTCACTATAGGGACGAGAAAGGGAAAGAGAGAGAACATTTCTGAAGCAATAGCAAAAAATAACAGCAGAAGCAATTATTTCATCAAAGGTTGACTTTTTTTTTTTTCTATTCCCTATTTTTTTTTTTTTTCTTTTTTCAAATATCTTAGCTGGAGATTGCCTGCCTTGTTGCCGTCGTCTCCTGTTGTATGTTTAATTTGCAGACTGCACATGGTCCAAATGGGGGAAAAATTCATACATGAAAAGATATTTATTTTAGAAGGCGATGTTATTGATAATAGCATTTACATGTATTTGCAAGGGATCTGCAAATTGGGAACAATGCAAAGAACTAAATGTGGCATTCCCTCAAGTTCTCAGACTGTTTATCTGCTTGGAATGTGAATGATGTAGACATGTCTTCTTCATGACTTTGCTTCCTCCCTTGCCTTCCATAAACATCAGCACCAACTTTGACTGCTCTGGGGAGGGTAAGAAAGTTTCATCTCTTTATCTCTGTGCTAATATCAACATGCTTGCTTTTTATTTGGGACGGGGCTGGGCGCTCCTGGCTGTGGAGTCAATCAGTACCAGTTCTTACGATATGGACACCAGTCTACTGGCAGTAAGAATAACCAAATGGGGGCCACATTTTCTTGTACTAGGATTCTGAGAAATCATCAAAATGAAATGCCTGGGATTCTGCATGGACAGGATCTGAACCTCTCACTCAAATGAAGCTTAGAAGTTCTCCATATTTGGAGAGCTGCATATTTGGAGTTGGGGAGATCATGTACCCCTCTGGGTATTAAGTTTGGTAGTCCCCCTGCCTGTATGCTACTTATTTGCTGTAGTCTTGGGTGACTTGCTCTAACTTTTTTCCATTTTATTTCTCTTCTTTGGGCTTTGAGGTTTTTGGTGGAAACCTCCTTTCCCCACGTGAGTTTCCTATTGATGCTGTAAGAAGTTACTGTAAACTTAGTTGCTCAAAAACACACACATTTATTTTCTTACAGTTCTGGAGGTCATAGGTCCAAAATGAGGTGTGTGGGGCTCACGATGTTGGCAGGGCTATAGTCCTTCTAGAGGCTCAAGGGGAAGAATCTGTTTCCTTGTCTTTCCCAGCTTGTAGAGACTGTGCTTTCCTTGGCTTATGGTCCCTTTCTCCATCTTCAAAGCATATCACTCCCACTTCTTTCACCGTGCCATCTCAAGACCCTTAACTTAATCACATCTTCAAAGTCCCTGTTACCACTTTAGGTAACATATGCATATGTTCTGGGGGTTAGGACATGCATATCTTCCAGGGGGGAGGGCGCATTATTCAGCCTACCACCCCTTCAACTTGATACTACATAACATTTTTGTAATGCTCCTCCTGTTTCTTTCCATTTGTGGATGCGCACTTCATTCCATCCTTGACTGACAATGACTGTGAACTTGTTAAACAAGAGAGAGAAGTTGTGTTTTCTTCCTCCCCAACATTCCTTCTAAGAGTCAGAACAGTGATCAGCTTCAGGGGAGTAAAGTTCTTGCAGGTGCGGCTCCCTGGGATTGGGGACTTCTCTCTGTATTTGAGCTTTGTAAGCGGGCATTTTCCCGCCAAATCGCGTCGTAACGCGGGGCTTTTTTGACATTTTCTCGCCAAAATTAGACTTTCCATAAAATATTCATATCTTTCCATCTATTTGATATTTTTCTATGAAACTTTCAGTGTTTTAGTTTAAAAAGAGGTCTCTATTTATTTACTTTGCAAATTTTTTGCCAGTTCCAACTAGAGGTGATATGACGAGTTTACTCGTTTCCCACAAACAGTGTGTTAACTCGGCCTATGGGCTCGGAGGAAGCAGTTTGAGGGTCCATCCCTTTAGGTTCCCTGATGCCTGGAGGTACAAATATGTTAGAATCCCAGCTATTCTAAACTTCCTCAGCGGGTGGAGCTATTTCTTCTCTTCCTCTCAGATTCATTAAAGATCTCTCTGCATTTTTCGTGGGCAGTCCCCTCTCTAACCAACTGTTTATAGTTGTGGGAAGATCTGTCCCTTCTTTGCCAAACTCAGGCACTCCATCTTTTGTGTTTCCGTAACACATTGTGCGTACTTTTATTGTAAGCTCCATCTCTTAGGATTGTGATTATTTGTTTTTCTTAATAAGTGGACTTGCTTGAGGACAGGAATCTTGCCTTATTTACCTTCATTTTTTTCCCACTAAAATGGGGCTTGGCACAGAGTTAGCACTTAGTGTATATTTTCTCGAACCACTGAATTACTAAGCAACCCTGCAGAGGTAAGCCCAAACCTTAGGAGAGCTGAAGTCTCCTTTAGTGTCCCATCTCCCCTCTTCACGCTCCCTATTTCCTGTGCACTTCATGCCCGCTCCATGTTGTATTGCTTTCTGTTCTCCACACCACTTTCCATTTGATCTGTCCCCACTGTGATAATGTACAAACTAACATTTGAGGAGGCTTAGAACATGCTAGCCTTAGTACAAAGCACTTTACAGACATTTAATCCTCACAGTACTCCTATATGGTTTACGTTTTACATATAAAAATCCTGAGGCTTGGAGAGGTTACATAACCTCCCCAAGACCACACAGCTAGTAAGGAATAGCTCTGGGGTTTGAACTCAGTGACTCAGGTCTAGCGCCCATATTGATAACTGCCACTGCCTCCTGATAATGGGCTTCAATTCCAAAGGGATTGCTTAGCATTTCCAGAAAACTCTGCATTCCTTTTGTGCTCATCATAAATGCCTAATAAAACCTACATCAACTTAGGATTGAAGTTTGAGTGAGTATTAATTATGAGGACTCTTTTTATGATTGCAAGTCAGACTCTTAAGAGAATACTGAATCGAGCCACACTGCAGAACACTTTGGATTCCATTCCCAACCACGTCTCAATCAGCCATTGCCACAAAGGCCTGCAAATCGATTTCCAAAGAAACAGTAGTTGTTACATGACTGAACAGAGCATCAGCCATCCCTCCCTTCTACCTCGTTGGTGTTCAGACTTTTTGTGTGTAAAGCAATGGAACCCATTCTTAAAAAAATCTCATGTAGACCCCCAATATTTAAAACAGATAAAAGTGGATGTGAATTTTCTGTGTTTTGCCAGAATTCTTCCATAAATCCCTTTCTCAAGCTTAAGGACACAGCAGCCTTTCCTGCAACTCCTTTCTCCCACCCTACTTGTCCCATTTCTTTATTAACTCTGGGTCTATGGGAGAATCCAATTGACCCAGGCTTGTGACAGATTTGTAATATAGAGATTCTTCACCAATGCTTTGTGTCAATCACTTAGATTGTGTGGATTCAAACAGGCCTAAAATAGCAAAAGATGATGGAAGTATACCTAAAGGCCCATAGCAGTTCCAGATAGGGAATGAAGCTCATGTAGGGCCCCTGGAGTTGCTGTCTGCTTTTTAAGAGGTCTCCTGGGGTATCATTGCCTTGATGACTCTATGTTCCAGGCCTTGGCCTTTATCCATTGTGTGGCCCAGTCAACCTACTGCTTGAACCAAATGGATCCTGAGATCAGGGGTTCCTGTTGCCTGTGGCACATTTGAATAGGCTCTGCTACCATGTGCTCGTCTGAAACCTTTGTGGCTAAGCAATGCTTGTCTTAATTGACCCATTAAATCCTTAGCTATATTAATACATACAGCAAGGATATAGTCAAGTGTTGCCAACACAGAAGGCTTTCTGCCTCTTGTTATAGGAGAGAGTATACTGTGTTAGTTAAGAACATGGGTGTTGAATTCAACAGGGCTGGGTTCAAATTCCCAGCACTGCTTCAGATAAACTATGTGACCTTTGCTAATTTCATTAACTTCTCTAAGCTCATTTTCCCTTCAATAAAATAAAGCTCATTTTCCCTTCAATAAAATAAAGTGAGGGTTGTGAAGATTAAGTGAGATAATAGTGTGTGGAAGTCCTCGGTTCTTGACTGAGGAGATTGCTTGGTGATTGGTAAAGGCTAGCTTTGTTATTATTTTAGGTGGCCTCTCATCTCTCTCCTCTGATTCAGTTTGTATTGATGGTCAAGTTGAACGTTCAGAGGCTCATCTTGTTTTTCTTAATTTCAGATTCCGGGAGGATGCCCCCACTGTGGTTCTGAGAGGCCAAACATGGGGTACCCAGCACAGTTAACTGCTTGGTATTCCCTCTTCTCTGCCACGGAGGAAGTCACATTGCAAGGGAACCTTGTGTTAGTCATTGCTCACATCTGTGTGCAACGCCGACTACCCCACTGCCTCGATCCAGGATAAAGGTGGAGGCGTCCTCCATGAATGCCCAGCTCTTCCGTTGAATCCACCTATGCTCTGCCTCCTCCTGCTGCCCAGGTATGTGTAATATAAACATTATACACATATCACATAAATCCACGCTTGTGGGAAATTCAAATTATATATATAAGTGGTTGTATATATATATATATACACAAATTATATATATAAAAATGTATTGTCATCTTCGCTGTCCCAGCCACATTCCTCCATATTAGTGTATATCATGCTAGCCTTTTTTTCTATGAATTTGCATACTTATTATTTTTAAAGAAATGGTATTACACTCTTCTTTTGTGACCTTACTTTTTAACTTAACATTTCTTGATCTTTTCATGTCAGTATGTAATACAAATCCAATTCTTTTAAATTTTCACTTAGTTTTCCATATATGATGAATAATTATTAACCTTGAGAGTGTTGATGATTATTTAGCTTTCCAGTTTTTAATACTAAAAACAAGGTTTCAGTGAATATTTTGGGTTTCAAAGGGTTAACATTTTGATAAACATTACCCACTGTCCTAAAAGCGATGCCACTTTACACTTCTATCAACCTTGTACAAGAAGATCTATTTCTGTACATTCATCTCACAAGTACTGAATCTTATTTAGTCTTTTTTGAATTTAATAATTTGGTGGATAAGCATCTTCTTTTTTTAATACATTTTCCTGATTATCTGTGAGTTTAACCATCTTTTCACAAGTTTTTTTCCCCCTTTGTACTTCTGAATACTGTCAATATATATATTTTTCTCAGTTTTATTTTGTGTTATTCATCTTTTTCTATTGCTTTATAGGAGCTCTTTGTGTATTATGGATTTTAGTTCTTTTTTAAATATATCATAACTATTTTTTCAGTCGCTGTCTTTTAATTGCATTTTTGTATCTTTGGCTATATAGAAGTTTTACATTTCATCTAGTTTTTGCTTTCTTATTAGGAAATTTATTTTATATTTGTAAACGTTCAAAAGTTAATCAGTGTTCTTTGTGGTGAAACAGGCTAATATTGTTTATATGTTACAAATAAAAAAAGTTTAAAGGTCTTGTAAACTCCAGCTATTTTAAAATCTAACCAACAAGTATTTATTTAATACCTACTATGCACTTAGTATGATAGATAATAAAAAAGAAATATAAAATGGTCTCTACCTTCAGGGCATTTGTATGTGCATCACAAATACTTAGATATATCTTAAAAATCATATTGGGCGTTATTTACCTAAGTATTGAATTTTGTTACAGAAAAAAATTGGTATCAGAAGGAACTAGGTCAACAGAGAACGTATACAAGTACCTGGTAAAGGCTATGATCATAGTGGGAAACTTGAACTGGAGCTTACAGCCTGGGAAAGATTTAGTTATGAGGTTACAGGACCTGTGTCAGCTTTTTCTGTATAACAAATCACCCCAAAGTTTAGTGGCTTAAAAAAAAGTACCTATTTAATTTAGCTTCATAGTATTACAGGTTGACAATGTTGGTTGGGCTCAGCTGGGCAGTTCTTCTGGTGTGGGCTAAGTTTGGCTAATCTTAGCTCACTTATGAATCTGTAGTCAGCTGATAGATTGTTTGTGCTGACTGGTTTATGATGGCCGTTTATGATCTCGGACAGCTGAGATGACTGGGGCCTTTTCTCACATGGGCTCTCAACTTCTTACAGACTAGCCTGGGTTTGTTCCCATGATGGGTACAGAGTTTCAAGAGTTGAGAACAGAAGCCACAAGGCTTCTTGAGGCTTTGGCTCAGGATTGGTGTATTGCCATTTTTGTTCATTCTATTGGTCAAAGCTACAAGACCTGCCCAAAGTTCAAGCGGTAAGAGAATTTATTGTACCTCTTGATGGGAGATATTAAAATATTTGGCCATTTTTGCAGGCTACTGCAGAACTCCAGTTCAGATTTCTGTTTACTGAGTGATTTAATCCTTGCAGTTATGTGTGATGATCATGCTCAAAACCTGTCATTGACACATCCGGGTAGAAATATAACTCACAGTAGAGTAGAAGTCTACAAATTCCTTTTTATCATGGACGAATGTGTATTGGCTTTTAGGGAACCTTTCTTTCATGTTGCTTTAAATAGAACCATTAGGAACATGACGTCTGGCTTGCCAGACTTGCCAGACTTGCCAGAATGATCTATGATACTTTTGCCCTCCCCCCTGCTCCTTTTTTGAAACACATATTGAAAGAGTGAATGAGGTGTGGTATTTAGTTCTGGCAATAAATGCCATGATCATGACTGCAAAGCATTAAAATAAATAAATAGATAAATAAATAAATTAAATAAATAAATAAATAAATAAATAAATAAATAAATAAATAAACAAAAAACGAACGTCATAGTTCTCCAATTAAAAAACCCAGCTTGTAGTCTTGATTTCTTGTATTCATCTTTATTTTCAAGTTAGTTGACTTTGCTTGCAACTTCTGGTTTAAATGATTGGTATAACTCCTCTCATTTTGGTATTGTAGAGGTAGTTTTAGAAATTCCATCAGCTCTTGTTTTTACTGTTTAGAGGTAAGGAGAGGTGGCCAGTAAGTCCTTTCTGTAAGCTTATCTCCCTTCTAGTGATCACGATAGCTTCTCAGTTCAGACAGTAGTTGTTAGGTTCAGGCAGAGCCAAATAGACCTGCTGCTTTATATCTTCATATAGAGTTGTGGTCTCTTGGCCAAATATTGAACTCAGAATGAAGCATGAGTAATGTCAGGGTGTCACCTAAAATACTGCATATAGGGATGGTGTTTTTTAAATACTCAAGGTTATTCTCCATTGTTCTCAGTTCTTTCTTACTTAAGGAAAAGAGATACCTTCAGATTTCTATATACTTATACATGAAAGCCTGATTTCACTCTGATTCTTGTACATCTACAAAATGCTGCTAATTAAAATAAATGTGCTGTTCAATAGAGGAACAGTGTCTCATGGTGGAGCTGTCCTTGAATGCTGGAGCCAGAATCTTGTTTGAATTAGGAGGATGTCTGCTATGTTACGGCGCCCTATGGAGACATAAGGCTGGAGCTTCTAGCAGTCCATACTGTCTGTATTGAGAGACATATTTATATCTTCCAGACTAGTAATTAATCACTCAGTAGGGTTTTTGGGGGGAAGTCATGAGCTCACAGAGAATCTTTTTGTGTTGCCAGGAACCACAAAGCATGGGCACAATTAAAATGCTGATTTAATTTACTATATTGAGGCATGGAACAGGAATGTTCAAATGATGTTGACAGGGCCAGAAATTCAGAACCACCTTTTTAAAAATAGAAAACAAATGCCTACCCCCTTAAATTAAATTATATTAATAACATGTTTCTGTACGTTGCTTGGAAGCAAACTAAAGTACTTGACAGTAATTAAAATTTGAAGATGTTGTATTATTTGTTGTTAATGTGCAATCTTTGTTGGGAGAAATACATTTCAAAGTGATCTATTTATGAAAATTAAATGGGGGAAAATTGCCTATTGAGCAAATTTCGCTTAATAAGGCTGCTTTTCTTAGAAATGTGGATTCTTAAGTAACTAAAATGTTTTTATATTCCAATGATGGTTTCTATGTTTGATCCTCTCAAAAATTGTCTATGTTAGTTGAATCTTGATATTTGCACACAGAATTCCATTGTCAGGGGGCTTATAAACTCTAAAAACCAGGAAGGCTTTCATATATTTTGGGGTATTGGGTAACATGTATTTGCAAAGAGAATTTCATCTGAAATCAGTGTGGTTAGTCACTTGGACCCCCTCCAAATACTTCTGCAGGGTCCAGAAGCCAAAGGGGCCCCATTAGCAACCTCTAACTAGCTCTCCTCTAATGAATGCTGTGTTCTGTGTCTCGAAACTGTGCTCTCCTACTTTCACACAAACTAGAAAATGCCATGAGATAATGGGATAGTTGTTTGCCCTGCTGTACCACAGTGAGGGGGAGCTAATAGAGTCACCTATTTGCAGACCTCACATGCAGATAATACTCTGAAAAGTTACACTTCTCCACTGTCTTGCGGGAAAGGCGGCTTCTGACCCTGGTTTAGGTTTTATTTTCTTCTGGCATTCATTCAGATGCATTTGACTTGGGCTTTCAAAGTTAATGTCCAATAAAACCCTTAGATAACGTTAAAATGATGTGTTCTTCCGTGAATGAAATAAATAAACCATAAACGATGCATGTTGTTTCTTAACCACGGTACTGCCATTTTTGTGGATCTTGATAGTGCAATTACAGCATGGGAATTAACTGACCCCTGGTGGTCTTGATAATTCTGGTGATAGGAGTGCCAACTGGATGGAAGAAATGGAGTGGTTTGTTTGCATGTGTTCCTCCACTGGTTACAATTAAAGCAGACATAGTGAAATCAATATTTATTTTATGAACATTTACGTGGTGAAAGTTTTCTTCTGGGAAATGTTCTGGTTTTTGTGGAAAAACTTTTGACTTAGGTACTAAATAATTAACCATTGTTGACATTTTGTTTTTCTCCCCTCTCTTGACTCATCCCCGTTTCCATTTAGTCACCAATTCCTGTGGATTCTCCTCTTTAAATGTTATGATCTCCCCATCCTTCCTCCGCGCCCCCCTGCCACGGGCTCCCGAACTGCCATCACTGCAAACAAGGATTTGTTTATCTGTCTGCCCTATGAGGCTGTAAACGATTTGAGGCCATGAATCAAATCTTATTTGACTTGGCCACAGTGTCTAGCATATAGTAGGTGATGGGTATATATTTGCTATATAAATGAAGGCTTTTATATAAACCATTTAATTCAGTCACTCTCCACTAGGGATGGGGGTGATTTTGACTCCCACACCCCCCAAAAAAGGACATCTGGCAAGTCTGTAGACACTTTGGTTGCTACAACTGCAGTGTATGTGTGTGTGTGTGTGTGTGTGTATGTGTATGTGTGTGCACGCATGCTACTGGCACCTGGTGGGTAGAGACCAGACATGTTGCTGAACATCCTACAATGCACAGAATTGCAACCAAGAATTATTGGGCCCCAAAATGTCAGTAGTTCCAGGGTTGAGAAACTCTGCTCTAATTTAATTTTTAAAATATCCTCTCTTAAATAGATGGACAGATACAGAAGTTTCTTTAGATATGAGAAAACACACTTGGAGAGATTAAATGAGTATTCTATGTCCACCCAGCTTACAGTGGTGACAGAACCAGTGATTCTACATCTAGATAATGACTAGGTTATTTCAATTACTTAGATGCTTATTGTGATTTTTGACTTTAATCTGGACAGTTGTCATAGATTTCAGCCTTGGAAATCTATCCATATTCTACTTGAAAATAACAATCAGAAATTAAGGTAGAAAATATTTGTGTGCTCATTTGAAGGAGCTCTCTCCTATGTAGATGCCATTAGATCATGTATAAAAAATTTGAATTTCCTAGCCTTGTATCGTCCCCCAGAGAGTGGGTTTCTCTAGTGAAGGGACTCAATCCATACATGCATCTTAACATAGTTCTGAAAGACTAACAATATTAAATATTTTTTTGTATTGTTAAAATTGACATCTGGAATATCTGAATTGATCATTAGGTATTTTGAGCTAATGCCTAATTAATTTTTCATGCATTACCAGTGTACATTCTGGGATTATACAGGACACATCTGCTTTAAGTGCAGAAATCTGTTTATTGCCTGAGTTCCAGATTTGAAATAAAACTGTGGTGTGTCAGTATCTAGACCACTGTATATTGTTTAGCTATTGCTTCTCTAGAAGTAGCAGGGATGCAATAGGAAAGATGTAGATAAGAGTAACTAAATAGGTAAAGGGGAAAAAACAGTGTTCTGTTTAAACAGAAGAGACAGAGCTTCTGTCTGGTGTGCAAGACTGTTTCCAGAGTGCAAAGGAGAAACAGATATTTAAGACATAGTCTCTCACCTTAGTAGTGTTCAAATAATAGGTGAGATGTATATATGTATCAAAACTAATAAGTAATAAGACAACACAAGGGTCAAATGAGTGCTAATAACAGGTAACACAGAAGAAGAAAAGTATTTTATATTGGTGAAGTTTGGGAAGGAATTAGCCATTAAAAGATGCAGAATACATATATATAATCCAAGTTGGAAAATGTAAGTTATAAGCATTGGTTAAAAGAATATCATAAATTAGTCTAGATAGTATCGTATTTTTTATATTGAAAAAAGAAATTAACTTTTTTTTCTGCAATTTCTGCCTACAGCTTCTTGATATCAGATATTATGGAAAAGTAAATATGGAAATATTTTATTTACCTTTTAAAATTCTTTCTATACTGTCAGTTCCTAATCTTTGCTGGTGCTGAATTTTTCTGGGTTCCTTTGGGCTCTGTGCCATGTCATGAGAGAATTATAAGCACTGTCTATATAAAAATCCTTAAAGCCACTTGAAGTAGATTTTAAACAATATTGAGAAGAATATAAAACATCTTTATTTCCATTCTACCTTTTTGAATGTTATCCTTGACTCTGCATGTAAACTTATGGTTCCCTCATAATTGGGATGGCGATTCAAGAACAGCTGAGTCAAAATGGTGAAAAGATAGTCTTAGAGGCAGATTCAGGTATATGTTTTCAAAATTATTGAAAAGAATATTCATAGTAGAAAATTATACTTTAGTTCATAGTAGAGAGGAAAGTGTTTGAGAGTTATTCCAGTGGGAGGCAGAAAAAGTAAAATTGCTAATTGACAGCACTTCTGCTTTATCTTTTAAAATCCAAATTAAGTTAGTGTCAGGTTGAACCATGAAATTGTTATTTTTGTTGGCCAAAATGGTTCACTATAGCAATAGCTAAATATGCCTGCATTTTAGAACACTGCAATTTTGAAATTAGCAGCTGAAGAAACATTATGAATACATTAACCAAACATGTTATGAATATATTAACAAGAACATCACACTCATGAAAAAAATGTGTCCTATCCAGAATACCAACGTTTATGAAAGTTGGACTGATGGCACCAAGTAATTAAACTGTCCATCTGATTCATGACAGAATCCAATGATACTTCATGTCAAAATTATAAAATTGAGAAACCTCAAGCAGACTACAGAAAAAAAAAACCAGGTAACTTGGTGGTTTCATCCCACAAATTTTATTTAAAAAATCTTCCAATCCAGTTTGTTTAAAGTTCTGCATTTAGCAGGAATGTTTGAGCATATTATTCAAAACAAAATTAAACAGACCTTGAGGTGACGTTATTTTACATTGAAATATTATACAAATATTTTTTTTAGCTCATGGAATATGGCAGCTGAAAGGATTAATTTTAAATTTCAGTCAAACGTGTCTAAATTGTAAATAGTAGAAACTGTAGTTTCCAGATCACTTGAAATCTTTTATTCGGCTGGATAGAGGAACACACTATCTCCCTTTAAGTGGAGCTAGTGTCAGACAGAACTATGAAGTAGCTAAAAGTTGTTTTTCATTTGGTTCCAGACTATGTATGTTGCTTAATGTCCACTTCTGTCAAAACCTACTTTTAGAAAAAGATCTGATAAACTCATTCACAGCAGAGTGAAATGTAAGGTTCATGTTGTGAATACGTTCTGGAAAAGATGGTGAGGGAACTAGAAGCTATGTCACAAAAACTTCACAAAAGTTGAAGTTACCACGCCTGCAGGTAGCAGGAAAGGAAGATGGGAAAGGGGATAGTGGTGGACGGGGAGACATGAAACTGAAAAGGCTGCTGGGAGATAATGCACGAGCAAGCTACCTAGTACAGTGGAATAAGCCCTCATAATGAAAGCTATAATTATAATAATGTGGGAGAGAGATTCAGTTTATGGCTCCAAAACTAAGAATAGATGAGTGGTAGATCCCAGTGAGGCAGATTCTAATTTGACGGAAGAAAAAAAATATTTGAGTAAAGCTTTCCAAAAAAATGAAGTGGGCCAGCCCAAAAGAGTACTTCTTAACCATCGCAGTGGTTGTGTATAATCCAGGTCTGACACCTCCAAATCTGGTCACACATCACAAAACCTGGGGGAGAGGCTTGTTGAAAGTACCCCGAATGGTTATGACTTAATAGGTCTGGGTGGGGCTCAGAATCTGTGTTTTTATCAGCACCTGAGGTAATTCTGATGCTGCTTGTCCGTGAACCAGCATTAGGAAATCACTGATCTTAATGACCACATGACTGAATTCAGCGATTCAGAAATCACTGACTTCGTCATATGGGGCATTCAGGCATCAGGTGGGAGATCGGAGGGAAATGCAATTTCATTTCATTAAATATATTTTCAGGACATTTTAGAATGTCGAATTCCTGCCTTCTACCAAATGTTTTATTAAAAACATTTTCAAATATACAAAAAAGTTGAAAGAATTTAGAATTGAACACCCATATACCCACTACCTAGTTTCTCTCATTAACAACATTTTACTGTACTTGTTTGATCACATATCTATTGAGGTAGTTCATATACAGTGAAATGCATAAAAAGTGTACCATTCTATGAGTTTTGCCAAATGCATGCACCTGTGAATCCCAAATCCCTTACAAAATGTAGAACATTATCATCACCTCAGAAAGTTCCCTCACAACCCATCCCAGGCAATCGACAACGCCCAACCCTCACCTACTCCCAACCAGGGAACCCCTGTGGTGATTGTTTTCCACTATAGATTAGTTTTGCCTATGCTAGATCTTCATATAAATGGAACCCTCTAGCATGTGTCTTTTATTTTAAGGATTTTCCCCCTTGTTTTTGAGATTCATCTACGTGCTTTATCACTTATTTATTGCTGAGAAATAACTAAAAATTTTTTTTTCGTGTTTACAGTGTGCTAGCCAAAGTATAGTTACTGGGTTCACAATGGTGAACAAAACAAGCCTTTATCCCCCTACTCTCATGGTGCCCGCAATTTAGAGGTGAAGACCTTTAAGATTTTTTCCAAACCTTAGACATGTTGATACTGTATCAGAGACAGTTGATTTTTCAGTGTCCTATAAACCTTTTGCACACTTCTGTTCCTGATGCTCAGGGTGTCTAGACTTCAGTGCTTTAGTTTTCCCGATCTCCTCTTCCCTCTCCCCTATCAAGGGAACTAAGTTAAACAGTCAAAATAAATTAGCTCACCAGTGAATAATCATATTTCATTCTATCTATCTATCTGTCCACCTGTCTGTCCGTCTGTCTGTCTATCTGTCTATCTGTCTATCTGTCTATCTCCTTCCTCCCTTCACCCCCACCCCTCTCTCTCTCCCTCTCTCTTTCTCTTTCTTTCCTGCTTCAGTATACTCTAAGAAAAGCAGAGGTCCACAGACTTAATACTTTTTTTTTTTAATTTTAAAAAATTTTGATTGGGGAATACTGGAGAATAGGTGTTTCTTCAGGGCCCATCAGCTCCAGGTCATTGTCCTTCAATTTAGTTGTGGAGGGGACAGCTCACTGACCCATGTGGGAATCGAACTGGCAACCCTGTTGTTTAGAGCTCACGCTCTAACCAACTGAGCTGTCCGACCACCTCCTTAATACTTCTTTATGGAGAACACAGGATAGGCAGTATTTGACCAAGTAGATTAGATTCCCTTAGCAAAGGGAAGTAGAGTTGAGGTAATTAGGATTTCCTAAACTAAAAAAAAAAAAAAAAAAAATTACAAATGACCTAAGTCATTTAGAACCAAATGATCCAGGTAATCATACTTTTTTTCACAGACTCATCCTTTACACTTTTTAGTGAGAGGTTATAAATTCTGAAAATATAGTAGATTGAAGAAGAAAGCAATAATGGGCTGTGAATTTAGGTTTTAGGTAGATGTCATTGAAACAGTGGAAGTCATGAGCTGTTCATGAGCTGAAGTATTGCCCATGGCAGTGCTGTGTGTGAGGCAGGATGTGCTTTTCCCAGTCTCATCATGTGAGTACATTGCTGGGACAAGGAACTTGGAGCCAAGAGATGGTTAAAAGAATGAAGATATGCATTGAAACTGAGTGAGGCTGATGAATAAGTAACAAGAAAATTGAGAGATGAGATGAGGTTCAAGGTATATAATCAAATTGGGCCCTTGAGGACATTCGAAATGGAGATATGGTTGATCCTCATTATTTAAAGTTTCCATATTTGTGAATTTGCCCACTTGCTAAAATTTATTTGCAACCCCAAAATCAATACAGTCCTTTTGTAGTCATTCAAGGACATTCAGAGAGTGAGGAAAATTTGAGTCCCTCTATATACACGTTCCCAGCTGAAGCTGAACAAGCTGGTGCTCTGCAGCCTTCTTTCAGTGCGCATGCTGTAAAGAAGTTTGTTTTTTGTTGCTGTTGTCTATTTAGTGTCACATTTCCCACATGTTTGTGCTTTTTGTTGGTGATTTCGCTGTTTAAAATGCCCCCAAATGTAATGCCGATGTGCTGTCTAGTGTTCTAAGCACAAGAAGGCTGTGGTGTGCCTTACAGAGAGCACACGTGTGCTGGTTAGATAAACTTCATTCATGCATGAGTTAAAGTGCTGTTGGCTGTGAGTTCAATGTGAGTGACTCGACGATATATATTAAATCTCTTTAAAAACAGAAACCCATAAAACAAGTTTACGTATTGATTGCTTGAAGAAAATGTTGTGACCAGAAGTTCACAAGAGCCCAACTCTATTTCCTCTAGGGACAACAATTCAGTATTTGATAATTCAATGTTGGCAGCAACTTTATATACTATAACTACCGTGAATAACAAGAGTCGATTGTAATACCATGGGTGGGTCAAAGAAACAGATTAGACACTTCAGTGTTTCTCCTCTTTTAAGCTCAGATCCTTGGAGTTTTCTTGGCAGCACTGATTTTCAAGAGCACACGGGCCTAGTCTTCAGAGTGCTGTACTCGTTTTTGTGAAATAATTATTTTACTTGTATGAGAACATGGCAGGCTGAACATTCCATTTATTTAAATGTTCTGCTAAATGACTAATTTTGGAATTATGTTCTTTGATTTTAGAGATACTTGTTATGTGAAAATTTGCTGCATTTTCCTTAAATATAATTCTAGTAAAGAATGATGTACATTCTTAGTAATACCCCCTTCTTACTTTAACTTTATGTAGAGGTTTGTTTATTTTCAGACCTTTTAAGATTACTCCTTGTCCAAAGTCTGACTCCTGAGGTTGGAATTAGAACCTGGAATGTAGCTTATGAGGAACATACTAGAAATTTTGTCACAACAAATATAGTGCTTGGGAGACAACAGGCTATAGACTAGGAAATAAAGTGATGGTGGAGGAACCAGAGCAATAAAGTAGATCAGGGAAACTGAAATCTAACCACGGGTTGGGTCATCTGGGAGGCCAGAAAGGTGAAGTGAGGCCAGCATGGAAGAGTAGCTGAGAGGACAGATGAAGGCCAGTGTCAAGCTCAACAGTGGACTCCATATCTGCTTACTCTAGGCTCACTCCTCTTAGACCTGGGGCCTAAAAGTAGCTGGGCAGACCTGGACCTTTCTAGATGTCTTAATCATATTAACATTAGTAACCAAGCATTTTACCATGCGTCTGTTGTGTATGGAATATAAAACACAGACAATACAAGCCTTATTTTGAAGAATCAGTAATCTGTGGAGGAAAAGATAAAGTCTCCATAAGAAATTGTAGATAATAAGACAATACATTGATGAATATGAGGTCTGACAATTAAGTTCAAGAACTTGTTGCAACAATATTGCTAAACTTTTTTTGATATCAGAGGGATAATTCATTATGAATTTGTAGCAACTAGACAAACAGTTAACCAAGTTTACTATTTGGAAGTGCTGAAAAGCGTGAAAACTTTTGATAACCTGAACTTTTCGCCAGCAATTCATGGCTCTTGCATCACGACAATGCACCAACTCACACGGCACTGTCTGTGAGGTAATTTTTAGCCATTAAAAAATAATTGTATTGGAACATCCTCCCTACTCACCTGATCTGGTCCCCAATGACTTCTTTCTTTACCTGAAGATAAAAGAAATATTGAAAGGAAGCCATTTTGATGACATTCAGGACATCAAGGGTAATACGACAACAGCTCTGATGGCCATTCCAGAAAAAGAGTTCCAAAGTTGCTTACATGGGTGGACTAGGTGCTGGCATCGGTGCATAACTTCCCAAGGGGAGTACTTTGAAGGTGCCTGTAGTGATTTTCAGCAATGAGGTATGTAGCACTTTTTATTGGATGAGTTTGCTAACTTAATTGTCTGACCTCGTATACTATTATCTAAAATTCAATATGTTAGTGCTGGGGAAAGGAAATATTAAAGTGGGGAGGATCCATGATCTCATTTTGCTAAACGTAGAGCTAGCCCCAGAAATGTTTACCTCTTATTTTAGAAAAATAAGAGGTAGAGAATATAAGATAAAAGACTTCATAGTTAATTTAAAAACACATTTATATTTTAAGACTATGTTCTGAAAGAAAAGTTCACTGGTATCATGCAAAAAAAAAAAAAAAATCATGGAGAAAACAAATCTACTCTCTTGCTTTGACTAGTACCATGGGAATGGATAAAGGTAATAGTAATAAAAGGATAAGAGTAAGTCTCTTTCTTTCTACAGTCAAATCAGGGACAGAATTCTGAGGAAACATGAAGCACACAATATAAGATGCCAAGATGAGTGCTACAATTTATTTTTATGGTTTTAAATCGTATAGGTGATATTATTTTAGGTATTTAGTTGATTTTCTTCCTCTAAATTTATTGGTTTTTTTTTCTCCTTTTGTCTTCAGTATTTTTTTCAGCACTTTGACTATGCTATGTCTAGATGGTTGTTTTTTTGTTTTGTTTGTTAGTTTTTTTCCTTTTTCGAAAAAATTCCTGCTTGGTGTTTTCTGAGATTATTAGGTCTGTGATTTGTTGTTTTTTAAATAAATTTTGGGAAACTCTAAACCATTATCTCTTCAAATACTTCTTTCTATTTCTCTGTTTTCTTTCTTGAACATCAGTTAAACATATGTTAGGCCATGTGATATTGTCCTACAGATCTCTTTTTTTAAAAAAAATCTTAATTTATTTTCATTCATATTTTTTCTTAATCTTTAGATTCATTGTGTCCTGTTAAAGAGCCCATCAAGGGATTTTTTCATTTCTAATACAATGGTTTTTATTTTTTACTTCTAGTATTTCTATTTAACTCTTTTTTTGTACCCTGTTTCCCTGAAAATAAGACCTAGCCAGACAATCAGCTCTAATGCGTCTTTTGGAGCAAAAAAGTAATGTAAAACCCAGTATCATATCATATATCATATCATATCAGACCCGGTTTTATAGTAAAATAAAATGGGTCTTATATTAATTTTTGTTCCAAAAGACGCATTAGAGCTGATTGTCCGGCTAGGTCTTATTTTCGGGGAAACACGGTAGTTTCCATTTTTCTGATGAAATAGCCTATCTGTTCATACATGTTGTCCATCTTTTCCTTTAGATTTTTAATACAGAGGGTGCCAAAAAATTGTATACACATTTTAGGAAAGGAAAAAACCTGTATTAAAATTGTAATATTCAATACATACCAATAACAAAAGATGAATACAAATCACGTTTGACTTCTGCAATTACAAGAGGTGCTCAAAGTAGTTACCATCAGCATAATTTTAATACAGTTTTTTCCTTTCTTAAAATGCATATACATTTTTTTGGCACCATCTATATATTAGTGATAGTTATTTTAAATTCCCTGTTTGATAGTTTCAACACATAAGTCATCTTGTGTTTGCTCCTATTGACTTGTCATTTGACAATGGCTTGTGTGTTGTTATTATTATTTATTATGCCTTGTACTTTTTATTTAATCCTGCACACAATGTGTAGAATTGAAGAGACTGATTTAAACAGTATTTTTGTCTGGTAATGGGCATACCTCTTCTTTCATGCCATAAGTGTGGACCTTGAATCAGTCTAGCCAGGAACTGAACTAATTTGGGTTTTGATGTTGCTATGGTTATCTTCAGTTCACCACAGGCTTCAAGCTCCCCCAGTGGTAGCTGCTTTTACCTTGCTCTTTGAGAAGGACCTAGGGTACTGGAAGGTTTTTCTCAATGTTCTCATTCTGTCCTTCCTGCCTGAGTCTTCGAGGGGTCTCTCTTCATGATACTGTTTTTCCTACAGGCTGCTGTTGAATGAACTGGTATTGAGCTTATGGTGGGTGCAGAAAGTTTTCTATTGTGTTGGTCCAGCCTTAGGCAGCCCCTGTGTACCTGTGCCTTGGGGTTAAGGTTTTCTCATTCCTTCCTCTCTTCCTCACAGCAGCTAAACTCCACCTTGTGTCTGTGGTTGGTCTTAGGTAGGAGGGAATGTCTTGTCTCTTTCCTAGCAGAAGCTGATCTCTGCTTGGCATCAGTGCAGAATCCTGGGTCCAAGAAGATTTCCTGTGTCACCCCAGAGACGGAGGGTTTGTGCTTCTGCTCTTCCCTCATAAGCAGTGGATCTTTTCCTGGACTCTGGGGTCAACAGGGCGTGTTGTCCCTCCCTTAGTGCCTAACTGCCATCGCTTTATAAGAGAAAAGGGTTCATTGGGGAGTCTTTCCCCAGCAGCAGCAGATAGGCCACTGAGGGGGCTCTCTCAGGTTTTCTGTCCCCAGTCCTTTTTTTGTGAGTATGGAATACCCAGTGAATGTACATAGAACAGAGACTATGTCTGGGGCTCCTAGTTATTCCAGATGGACACACCAGCTCATATTTGCCCTTAAGTCATCAAAATTTTGGCTGATTTCTTCTTACCTGCTTGGAGGGTGACCACGTCTTTCTACCTTGTTCTACCAGAGGCTAAACAGTTTGTATGTCCAGTCTCTCTTTGGAAATGCTTGTCCCTGTTTAGAATTCAGGTTAGTTGACTACATTATAATTTCAGCTTCTCTGATGGGCTCAAGCATAGTTAAAATTTTGTAGGTCACCGGCTTTTTTTTTTTTTTTTTGTCATTGTTGGAGTGGGAGCAGTGTTCTTTTATAGCATTCAACTTCAAAGGTGGAAATGCAGCTCTAAGTTTTTTACTTAATATGTGTGCATATGTAGTACCATGTTAGTTAAAACAAAATTTGGGGATTCACGAGAAAACACTAAAAAACTTGGAGGAGAAGCATAACCATCCTTTCCTCCTTTGCATCCACAAGGTAGTTGAAAAAGTTGAAGTAACATTAATAGCATTAACCTTGAACTTCCCTGAAGGTGTCTCTGAATTCCAAGCCCTGTTATCTTTGAATTCTCATCAGCCCCTTTCCCTTCTTCCTCCTTCAGAGGAATCAAATTGGAGGACAGAGGCTGGTGTCTCCCATTGCAAATTGGGCAAAGGTTCTAGAAGCTGGGTGAGCAATACAGGGGTTAAGGGAAGCTGCAGCAGTAACTATAACAGCAACTGTGTGTATGTGGGAGGGTGCCATACGGGAGTAAGGAACAAAACAAGAAAAGGAAGGGAGTTTTTATTATAGTACCTGCATTGTTACAGATTGAAATCAGGCCAGATCTTTATCAGGATCTTTTTTCTTTTCATTTTCTAAAGTTTTCTTTTTAAATTATAAACACTTTTTACTGTTTTTTCTTTTAAAGTTGATTTTTTTTTTTTTTTTGAAAGGGAACAGGACTTTATTGTTATTGGAGAACAGTGTGTACTTCCAGGACTTTTTTCCAAGTCAAGTTGTTGTCCTGTCAGTCTTAGTTGTGGAGGGTGCAGCTCAGCTCCAGGTCCAGTTGCCGTTGCTAGTTGCAGGGGGCGCAGCCCCCCATCCCTTGTGGGAGTTGAACCGGCAACCTTGCGGTTGAGAGGACATGCTCCAACCAATTGAGCCTTTCGGGAACTCAGCGGCAGCTCAGCTCAAGGTGCCGTGTTCAATCTTAGTTGCAGGGGGCAGAGCCCACCATCCCTTGCAGGACTTGAGGAATTGAACTGGCAACCTTGTGGTTGAGAGCCCACTGGCCCATGTTGGAATCGAACTGGCAGCCTTCGGAGTTAGGAGCATGGAGCTCTAACCATCTGAGCCACCGGGCTGGCCCAACACTTTTTACTTTTATAGCCAACACTAAAGTTAAAATAAAGAGATATGTAAGGCCACGATGGAAAAAATGCATTGGAAAGTTCATATTTCTGAACCTGTATAGACAAGTTAACTTTCCATGTTATCTGTGAGATGTCTTCTTTTTTAAAGCACTTATTATACATTTGATATTCCTAAGAGGGAAGAATTCGATTGTGTTCCAGAACTAGGGTTTTGTTTCTCTGTGAATATATGGAAAGGACATTACTGTATTTCTCCAAATCTAAGACGTAAATTTTTTTTTTCACATTTTAATATCTCTGAAAGTGGGATGTGTTTTACAATGGAAGGAGTATGATAACTTAATTGTCATGATTTTTTTTCTTAGTAAATAAAATAATAGTATGTTTCACAATTGATGGCATCTTAAAAATGAGGAAATATGCTATTACAAAGGCGATTTCACAGATTAAGAAACTAATAACCATCTGACATTTTTTTTTTTTTTTAGTAGAAATGGGTAGGAATTTCTTGACCTTTTTCTAGATCGATCCATCCACAAGGTGATACATGCCTGTGTTTGAGATGTTTAAAAGCCTGATATTTGAATTAAAAAGATGAATTAAATTATACTAACTTTCAATCATGGCATAAAATATAATGCCTCTCTTCCTATAGATTTATAGTAGTTTTATTTTCCCTTCTGCTTTTTTATTTCAATCATGATCACCTTAGAAAGTTGACTACTCCGTTTTTATTCCCACTATTATTTTTATAGCAAAAAAGATCCTCTAATATTATATATGAATAGAGAAGTAGTGCTCAAGTGGTCACTGGTACTGCAGTTCTTCCCTTTCTTTTAAGGGGATACATGTCCAGCGAACAAGATTTTTGTGTCGTTACTATGTAAATTGTGGCAGAAGTCTATAGCTGGAAAAACTCTTCAGTTATTTTGTAAATTCAAGTTTTGTTTATTCTTATGGTGAGGTAGATTATAATTTGTTGTCTTTGACTCATAGGCATCCAGTTATCTTGATTACAGTGTCTGGATATCAAAGGATGACTAAGCTTTACTTCGTTTTCTGAAATGAAAGAGTTGTGAAACAATAATTAAAAAAAAAATCCTTAAGTTATGTATAGCCACTAATAGCTTTAACTAATTAAAGACAGAAAATATTAGTTACACTAATATTATGCACAACCTTGACATAAAAAAAATACCCTCATATATTTAATGCATTTTTTCATTGTCTTTGATGTTGGACCGTAAATACATATAGCTAGTAGGTTAGATAGTTTGGGAAAGTCAGTGTTCTTATTATCAACATAGAATTCAGAACTGTTCTCTGAAGAGCTGTCACTTTTACATAGGAAAGTATGGTGATGTAAAGAAAAACTTTTTTCTTCTTAACTTTGACTTAAAACTTTTTTTATTTGATTTGGTGGCTTCTTTTAGACACAATCTTGATCATTCTCCTCCACATATTCACTCTTCTCTCCAGTAATACACAACTTCTTTGACCTTTGTTGTCTGAATAGATAGATACATGAAGAAGAGCAATAGGATAGAATTCTGATGGAGCTATATAAGCATGATGAAATCAGAGTTCTGACATGCGTATTGAAATGACTGAAAGGAGCCATAACTGGCGTTCTCTTCAAATGTTGGGTGAACAATATAGGGGTTATTTGAGCAGATTAAAAAAAATGTGTACAGCAGCTCCTTCTAGTGATTTAAGAGAATACATCTAAACCACACGTACTGAATCAGGCACACACACAAAAATTAATATTCATGATATTTTAACACATTGGAATGACAAGAAAGGTGAAAATGAACTCTGCCATGTAAATGTAATTTAAATGAAATGCTTCGGAAGGAGCAGTGTGATTGGCTGGACTTAGGAAGAGGTAAATGATAAAATTTGGACTTCTGTCCTGGGGAGTGTAGTTTGATTCTTGGCATTAGTGAAGTGAAAAAAATTACAAAGCACCTCATTAGAAAATTTTAGGATATCAGTGAAGAGCTTTGGGTTGGTTGAAGGGTAGGATTATAAAGAAATGGTATATTAAGCACTCATCACAGTTTTTAGGGATACAAGTAAGTAGAGAATATACCAGAAATTTATAGAAATACTCTTTCCATGAGGAAAGCTGCCTTTCCCCCCAATATTTAATTAATGTCTTCAAAGTGTAAATGTGTTTGATAGTGAATGTTGATATATCATCAATTGTTTTTTAGTTAAGAAATAAAAAATGAAAAAAAGGAAGAACTGACCCACAGAGGTATTAGATGTATATGAAGTGGTCTTTGGGGTTAACGGGTATTTTTAAAGAAATTCAAAAGGATAATATATCAAAACATGACACCAGAACGGTGGAAAGTATTTAAAAGCCTAATCACTAAATATCATGCAACAATTTCAGTATTTCTCAAATGTTTAAGACTATATTTAAAAAAAAATTACAAAGTTCTATGGCTTCAATGCAGGTTCATTCAAAGAAGGGAAAAAAAGCCCTTTGTAAAATATGGAAACCATCTTGAGTTAAACAAATGCCAGAAAAAATTATAATTGTAAAAATGAGATGTCGACTATCGTTATTACAGTGGCTGTGTTGTTTCCAATAACAATTTGGCGTTTTATTTAGTCTGTAACAATCTACAATTGAAATATAAAATAAAGATTTTTCTTTTATTCCCCTCTGAAGTTCTGTGCCAAGCTAAGCAGAACTGAATGAAACATCTGTGGATGATTAAAACAAGCTTTCCTATGGGGTTTTGAATAGAAAGTAAACATGGATTTTATCCATAGTCAACAGCATTTACAAATGTAAAGGGAGGAAGCTACTGAGTTTTTGAAGAATGAGCTGTTATAGAGGAAATAGAAGTATGGAACGGCAGATGGCGATAATTAGTTCCATACGGTGAAAGGCTTCTATTAAAAAAAAAAATGACAGTGAGCTGCTCTGGTTGGGTGATATTTTATTGAAGCAATTTTTGTGTCTGATTTCCTATCTTTGTCTTTCTAGAGTAGTCCCATCTCACAAAACCAATCAAACGTGACTAACATATGTGAGGTATTTTGATGGGGGGTCTATGTTGGTGCTCATGAGTGAGAAAACCCTGTATTAGGGCGTTATCCAGACTGTTGACTCTCCCCACTGGGTGCCCACTAATCTAATTGGGATTTTCAGTTCTTCAGTCTTCCCTGCTTAACTATATTTTGGGTTAGTCATAGTTTCCTAACTTCTTGAGACTCTGCTGTTTAGTGTTTAAGAACCTTGGCGTTGGTGCCGGACTGTCTGGATTCATTCTGCTTTCCCCTCACTAGCTATGCGGAGTTGGGGAATTACCTAACCTCTCTATACCTCAGTTTTCTCATCTGCACAATGGGGATAGTTATAATACATGCCTTCATATATTATACAACCCAATGGTACAACTGTTGTAAGGATTAAAATGAATTAATATATGTAAAACATCGACCAGAGTTACCTGGGCTCCGCTCTAGACCTAGTTAAACAGAATCTCATACTTTCTTGATCATATACCATTTATCAGTAAATAATTTTTGATGATTTATCTTCTCACTATGGGCTTGTTCATATAGTTAGTAATTTACATGTACTGTTGTTCTATTATATAATATATATTTGATAACATATTAACAAGGTAGATATTTTAAAAGTGAGATAAAAAATAAATATAAATATATCTCAGTGGGTTAGGATTCAGGGGTCGCTGGTTTAGAATGTATTTGCTGAGTTGAACTAACCTGAAAAGAGAATTATTGAATTCAAATAGCCAAAATCTTGAGGAACAACAATACAGCCCCAGCGCTTTAGTAATCAGTTTCTCCAATCCCCGTGCATGGGCCAAGGCCAAATGTGAAATCCTCTTCCCAGTTCCCCGTGTTTTTCATTTCAACAATATTTTTGTTTACTTCTATCCCTTTGTTCTTTGTACTTTTTTATATTGCCAACCAATTCACTATTTGCAGTTGTGACCTTGAGAGTATTCAGAATCCTGTTCTTAGCCACAAATGTCTGTAGCTTTCAAAAAGACAAAGAAAGCTCTTTGTTTTGAATTGTTGATAAAGGTTTCCCCCCTTACGCCTTATTTCAGTTTTCTTCCCAATTGGCAGTGGTTGCCGGAGGTTTCTTAGTTCTGGGTCACTGGTGACTCCGCCCCAATTGTGCTACATCAACATGCAGGGGTGTTAATCTTCTTTTGTTCCCTCTTGCAGCCTTTCTCCAGCTTTGTAATTATCCAAGATGGTAACAGCTTTTAAGAACATTCTTTGTCACCTTGAAATCAAGTGAGTTTTAGCTGAAAACTCAGGCAGGGTCTTAAAGATATTGTTTCTCTCAGCTATGAATAGTGAGGGAGAGTTTGAACATGACAGTCCTTAGTTCTAATGATATTTAGATGATAGATTCCTATTACTCTGCATAATGTGGGATGTTGAGATTTTATTCAAACATGTAATCCTTGTCATTGAGTGTCGGAAGGAGAGAGATTGCTACCTGGAGTAGGGGTAACACAGGATGACACTACAGAGAAATGACATAAAGCCCCAAATAATAGCAATAATCACTTTCTACTTCCTGTCATACCGTTTTTTAGAATTCAAATGATGTCCTATGGTACTGTCTTCATGAATCTAAGTGGCAGCTGTGGTTCTGAGCAATGTTTAGGGCACCCATATACGTGCCTCCTTACACATTAATATTGATTACATATGGTTCTTGAAACAAAGTATTTGATTTATGTCCATAGAATCACATCTTATAATCAGAAGAACTTCAATGTTGAATTAAGGTAAGCTTACATTTGGGTTATAATGCATATTCTTTTACACTGTTAATATGTTGAAGATAGAAGAAAATTGTTACTATCTTAATGACACCAACTTTGTGATAAATATTCAAGAACAACGATATTGTGGTACACATTGCTGTTTATCTAGAGAGATTCACGATGAGGGGTTTTACTTAATTTGAATATCCCTTATGTACCATACAGATTAACAATTTATAAATCATTTGAATACAGTGAAATGCATAGAGTATTCAACCTTTCAGGCTCCTTGTAGGAACATGGTAATAGTCTAGAATTAAATATCCCTACCTCACCTAAAAAGTCATACAAGGAGAGAGCAACACAACATCGAGTCAAGAAGAAGGGGACACTTGGCCTGCGTGATGAGGAGTGTGTTTTCTGCTGCTGTTGGATGGCATGTTTTGTAGATTATCAGTTCCACTTAGGATATAGTTCAAGTCCACTTTCCTTGTTAATTTTCTTTCTGGGTGATGTGTCCATTGTTGAAAGTGGGATATTGACGTTCTCTATTTTTACAGTGTTATCTATTTCTCCCTTTAAATATGTTGGTATTTGCTTACTATAGTTAGGTGCTCTGATGTTGGGTTCATACATATTTATAATTGTTATATCTTCTTGAGGAATTGACTCCCTTAGGCAGGTCTAGTGGTTATGAATTCCCTCAGCTTTTGTTTGTCTGGGAAAATCTTTATCTCGCCTTCATTTCCGAAGGATATTTTCTTGGATGGAGTACTCTTGGTGGGCAGTTTTTGTGTTTTCCAGCACTTTGAATATATGATCTCACTCTCTTCTAACTTGTAAGATTTTGCTGAGAAATTCACTACTACTAGCCTTATGGGGGTTCCCTTGTGAGTTATAAGCTTCTTTTCTCTTGCTGTTTTTAAGATTCTTTGTCTTTGATTTTTGAGTTTAATGTGTCTTGGAGATCTCTTTAAGCTAGTTTTGTTTGGTATCTTATGAGATGCATGAACTTGGTTATCAAAACATCACCCCAGACTTGGGAAGTTCTTAGCCATTATGTTTTAACTTTCTGCCCCTTCTTCCTCTCTTTTTCATCTCGAACTCCAATAATTTGCACAATGATTGTTTAGATGGTATCCCATAGATCATATTGGCTTTCTTAACTCTTTTTCATTCTTTTTTCTTTGTTTTCCTCTGACTGGTTAATTTCAAAGTTCTTGTGTTTTTGCTCACAAATCCTTTCTTCTGGTTTATGCATTCTGCTATTGATGCTCTCTATTGCATTTTTTTATTTCATTCGTAATATTACTCAGCTTTGTAATTTCTCTTGGGTTTCCTTTGATTTCTCTGTTAAACTTCTCATTTTGTTCATGTATTGTTTTTTGATTTCATTGACTTGTCTTTCTGTGTTTTGTTGTAGCTCATTGAGTTTCCTTTAAACAGCTATTTTGAATTCTTTATCAGGTAAATCACAGATCTTTATGACTTTGGAATTGGTTACTGGAAGATTATTGTGATCCTTTGGTGATGTTATATTTCCTTGATTTTTCATATTCCTTGAAGTGTTGCATTGTTGTTTTCACATTTGAAGTAGCAGTCACCTCCTCCAGTTTTATTAACTGCCTTCAAGAGAGAAATAACCTTCTGTCAACTCTGCTAGTGATTCTGAGGCTTTCTTAGACCTTCCATGTATATATCTGCCTCACCCTTTTTGCTCTCTCTTGGCAGAATTCTTGAGCTTGTGTGTCTTCTCTCGATCCTGCAATACACTAGGCCAGGTACTGACAGCCTCTCTTTTGTTTTTCAAAAGATAGCACTAAAGCTGAGGCTTGTGGTCCATCGCTAGCCTACAGATTTAGGCCAGCTTTCTGTGTGTGTTCACTATCCATCTGCCAAGTCTTGCTCTTACAACCACAATTGGGAGTGTGGCAAAGGAGCTGGCTGTAGAGTTGGAGTGTGTGTGGGTGAAGTGTGCTGAGCACTGGCAGTGCTGGCAGGCCAGCTGGTAGGGAGCTGCGGGCAAGGCATTTCCAGGGGATCGTGGGCAGACTTCTTGATGGAGTCTGCAATGCAGTTGGTAGGATCCATGTCACTTTAATGTCCTATCTGCTGCATGTTCCCAGCCTCTTCCTGCCCCACCAGCCATGCAGCTCATGATTTAGTACTCTGGATGGGGCAGGAGAGAAATGAGCCTCTTAGGCAGTGTCCCACATAGCTGGGGAAGCTGTGTGTGCTCACTTACATGCTTTCACTTTCCCCAGCAAGAGTAATCACAGGCTGAAAAGATCTCTATTGGCCCTAAACTGTGCTGCCTTGGAAGGGTGGTATAGGTAAAGTTAAGCTGTTCTTTCTCTAGTGCATCCAAACTCATATATGTTTTTCTTCAATTATATAATAGAACTTCTTCTCTGGACACCTGGATTTTCACAAGGGCTCTTTTGTCCATGGGTGATTGTCAAAGACAGTGTTTTCCGGGGGCTCCAACACTGTGGCCAGGAGAGGCTGGAGCAGGTTCATGGGTCACTGCAGGGTCCACAGCTGGGACTTGGAGTTGTATTCCTATTACCTGGTGCATGTGTGAGTGAGACTCCTGGATCCCTTGCCTATGGGGCTGGATCCCACAGCTCCTACAATGTACTTTTGTCTCTGGATGAATTATTATTGGGAGGGGACAAAACAAGGAATGTCTTATTTTGTCCTGATGCTGATGTCATTCCTAATCTGATACATTTTGATGTGTGATATTGTCATTGTCATTAATTTCTTAAAAAAAACCTTTTATTATTAAAAGTTTTTAGTCATTACAAAAGTAGAGAGACTAGAATAAGGAAGCACTAGTTTTATACCACCAGCTTCTACAAATATGGCCTATCTTGTTTATCCAACCATCTGGATTATTTCAAAGCAAAGCTAAATGTATTATTTTATCTGTAAGTACTTTCATTTGCATCTCTAACAAATTTGGATTCTTAAATAAACATCATTATATTCAAATAAAAAAGTAAAGAAAACTCTTTATATTCTTTAATTGCCAATCAGTGTTTAAATTTCCCCCACCTATTTCGAGAACATCTTTTTACACTTAGTTTGTTTGAATCAGCAGTCAGATAAGGACCACATATGGCATTTGTTTGATATGCCTCTTTCAGTATGTATCAGACCTTCCTCCTCCTTCTTGTTCTTTGTTTTTATTTTTGTAAAGAAATGGGCATTTGTTTTGTAAAATTTGAGTGTATCCCCATGCTATTGTTTACATTTCCTGTAAACTGTTAGTTACAACTAAAGGCTTGATCAGATTCAGGTTTGAGTTTAATATTTTTGGCAAGAATCTTTCATAGGTGGTGCTGTGCACTTCCTATTACATCATATCAAGAGACCCATAATATCTGATTGTTTCTCCTCGTGATATTAAGATTGATTAGTGGCTCAAGTGTTTCCAGCTTGATCCATCCATTATAAGGTTCCTCATCAGTCTTATCTAATGGTTTTAGCAGCCATTTATGATCCTTGCCCAGATACATTATTTCATTAGGGGTTGCAAAGTGGTGAGTTTCAATTGTTATTTCTTTATATTAACTAAATGTTTACCATGAAATTAAACTGAGGAAGACGTTCTAGTTCTTATTCATGGGAACCATCTTTAATTTCCAAATAGTCTGTAATTTCCTTCTTAGGTGTTGAGTTATTCGGAAAAGTGTTTTAAAATTTCTAAGTGGCTAGTTTTGGCTTTGTTTTTGTTGTTAATTACTTTATTTTATTTCCCTATAGCCAGAGAATGTAGCTGTGTGATTTTCTTTATGGCTTACCATTGGCATTATCAATTAAAAAATGTTTTATGAGCTTTTGAAAGAATTCTATGGAGTTACTAAATCAATTCTTAAATTGTTATTCATAAACATTGCTTATTTTTGTTTACTTGTCTGTAGGTTTCTAAGAGAGCTGTGTTAAAAACAACTACTATTATAGTGGTTTGTCAATTCTTTCACTTCTAAAAACATATTTTAGTTTACTTATTTTGAAGGGTTAAGATTTAGTATATGACATTAGGGTTTAGAAAATCTAATTATTCTCATCTGTAAGATGGATAATTTGAAACAATATAAGATTACATTTTCTTCTCTTCATTAAGGATTAGACCCCACAGAGTAGAAATATAGATTTTTGCTCTTATAAGAGTACTTGAATTTTGTTGGTAACACCAGGAGGAGTTGAAAATTTGTTTTGGGAGTTGTGGTGTTAGTGTATGCATAATCTAATAATATAGTGAAATGCAGATAGTTGAGTGAATAAACACATGAGCAATACATGGACAGTAATCAGTATAATTATTTATCAATTGTGTACATTTCCCTTAATATTGCTTCTTGGTAACCTGGTAGTATCAAGAAAACAAAGACATTTGTACAATGTAAGTGCAATAGGGATTCCTTCTGGGTTGTGCCTTTTCCTTCCCTGGAATGCTCTGAAATTAAAAGAGTGCATTAAGAAGGCCCCGTGTATTACCTGGACACCCCATGGTAAGGCTAGCCTCACTCATGCTAAGATGGGATGTGTGACAGGCAATGTTCATGTGACATTTCAGCACACTAGATTGTGGCTGAGCCAAGAGAGCCTGCCACCTACGAGTATCCTTTCATTTCAACTGTTTAAAAATACAATTTCACACATTCTTTCATTTTATTAATGAAATGCTATGCTTCAAACCGAGGGGCCTGCCTGCCAGGTGGAGCTATAATTATGCCTGGGCAGTCTGCAGCTGTGCTTAGTTATAAAGCTTTAACTAAAGAAAATAGAATTTGAGTTGCTTTTATGCATCTCATAATATTTCCTCAAATCAGTATATTTATATGACATTTAAATAATTTCTAAAAAGCTTACTGGCATTTATTTATTTATTTATTTACCCACCCAGGACATTGAAAACCTGATACTAAAAACAACCGATTTTTTGGTTATCTTTCAGCAAAGCTAACCCTAAAATTATCCCTTTTTTTTTCTTGGCAACGGTGTAATCTGTTTTTCTTGACTCCTTGCTTTTCCCCCCACGCAGTACCCACAATCTGTTTGCAAATCTGTCAGTGCGCTGGTTTCACACAGATCCACGAGGGAGAATCTTCTCCCCCCGCTCCCCCCACTACTACAACCCGAGTTGAAGCTGCATCATCTTTTGCCAGGACTGCTACACACACTTTCTACTTAGGCGCCTGCTTCTCTTCTCACTATGTATTCTACACCCAGCCAGAGTGAGCTCTTAAGAATGTAGATCAGATTATGTTTCTCCTCTATTCTAAACCTCTTTGGGTGTTTCTTCTCACTTGGAATAAATCTAGAGTTGTTGCCGTGGCCCACCAGACCTTACCTGATCTGGACCCCTCTGGGTCTCTGCTCTCATTTCCTACCACTCTTCCTGCTGCTTCCATCTCAGCTGCATCGGCCTCCCTACTGGTTGTGGACACAATGAGCATGATACCACCTCAGGGATTTTGCACTGGCTGTTCCCACTACCTGGAATATCCTTCCACGTATCTATGCGTGGTTTGCTCCCGTACTTCATTCAGGTCTCCAAATAAATTTCACCTCATCACAGAGGACTTTCTAAAACTGTTCCTTTCCCTGTTGGTTATTCTCTGTCTTCTTACCTGGATTTCCTCATTCTATTCTTAGCACGTATTAGTGTGATAATGTGTCTCTAGTCATGCATATGAAAGTTCCAATACAGCCTAGGTTTTGTTTTGTGTGTGTGTTGCATTTCTGTGCCTAGAACAGTGCCAGATGTATCATTAATGCCCAATCAATATCTATTGAATGAATACATGAAGGCCAGTGCCTGCTGAGTCTGCCGTACTTGAACCTGGTGCCCTAGTTCTGGGAAAGTCAGAACCCAAATTCATGCTTTCAGAAAGCCGGATATAGCGATCCAGAGCCACTTCTGTGGGATTATAATTTTACTATGTACAGAATGGCCTACTGAATAATAAATTTTCACTTTTTTTTTGCACAATGTCATATCATTTACAAGCACTTTGCTACATATTATCTCATTGAATTCTTACAATTATTGTATTTTTTTTTTTCATTTTAGAGGTAGCAAAATGTAGACTCAAATAATGCGGCCTAGTTGGGATTCAAACCCAGATTTTTTAAAGCTCAAACAAAGGATTATCCTCACCCAAACAAATGAAAATAAGAAGTTTTGGCCTTTTTAATGTTATATAGCCTTTTCAGAATTTTAAGGAAGTTGATACAGATTTTTTTTTTATTTGAGAAGAATTACTTTAGGCATTAAAGCTTATTGCTGTTGGGATTTGAAGTGGCCCTCGTTATTTTAAAACCATCTCTAGCAAGAAATAATGTAGGAAGAGTGCTTTCCGAGGATGAACTAGTTGAACTGCTCCCACTTGCTCACAGCATGATAGCTCGTTCCACACGGGGCATTCCCTTAAGGCCCAGTTTATGTTGTGCAATGTCAGTTTCATCACATCTGGATTGGTCTTGTGATCAAAATAGGTCACAGGGCCAGGCCAGATTTCAGGAGAATGGAATAAACTCGACCTCCTGACAGGGAAGTGGCAGGGTCTCGTTGCAAAAGGTGTGTTATGATCATCTTTGGAAACACAACCTACCCCCAAATGTCATCCTGAAAAACTGTCGTGATTTTATTACCAATAGAGAATAGAGAGCTTTATAAAGACTACAGTGATAATCACCTATTTGAAAAGTGGAGGTGTTTTCCTTGGTGTAGTAGGTGTTGAAGAAAAACTTCACCTCTGAATAGTACCCTCCTCACTCGGTATGCCATTAGACCTAAGAGATTTATTGTTCCTCTCGATTGAGACAGGATTGATAACACCTTCAAAAGAAAGAATAAAAGCTATGTTGCAGAATCAGGCTGGATTCTCCATATTCCATATATATAGCTAGCATTTGTATTTTGCAGTAGGATGTAATGAAGCTGATACTATGCTATTTGTCACAAGAAAGCTTGGATAAGAGAATGTAGATCAATCATTGGCATTCACTTTGAAGAGTAGAATATATTTCAAGGTAATATAATCTGTGCTACTAATACATGATCTTGTCATGTTCAATAATACTAGAAATGGAGAATTGACCTTTAATTATGTATGGTAGTCTTTCAAATTAAAAAACCATAACCATATATAGGTGGTTTTTAAATTCATTATTTCTCTTTAACATTTATTTAGATATACTTCTAGCAGATTACTAGGCACGTGGTAGAGCACTGAATAAATATTTACAAATGTTGGATATTATACTATCTACCAAAATCAGTTTATTTTATCTTAGAAATTTTTTTTTTTATGGGGAAGAAATGAAATACTGTGATTAACTCTAACTGTAGAGTCTTGAATTAACTCTAACTGTAGAGTCTTACCAGGCTCTACCCTTTTTTACAGACATATGCAAAATGTATGCATATAGTGTAACTTAGTCATTGTTTTAACTTTCACTTTATCATTTTTAATTTGTGATATTCTAGTCTCATGTTTTAATTTCTTACTTTATTCCATCTCCCCCAGTTCACCCTCCACTGCTTGGCAGGACACTATGTCTGGAATTGCTGAGTTAACAACTTCCTCTGCTGTGATCATGTAATTCTAATCTTTACCCTCACAAGAGAACTTTTTGTGAATTTTAAGGCCATATGCTGCATATCTCCATTTTGCCTCTGAAGTAAGTTCCAGACACGTGACAAATGTGGTCAAACTATTTACAACAAATGTCCACGGGAGCATTCATACTAAGCGACTGGGAAACTGGGGTTGATTCACAGAAAAGTTTCTGTTTGACTGGACTGTCATAAACAATGAGATCACAAAAGTAAATATTCCACATCTGGCTGTCTGGATTCTTACTTGTGTGGATATTTCTGGAAAGAAAGAAAAAAAGAGAAAAGAAAGAAAGAAAGGAAAGAAGCCATGTGGATCAATCAGCATCATGTTGTCCACATAATTACAATATTTTGTAAGAAGCAAAAAAAAAATCTTGGTTGATTCTTTGGATAAGTTTCACTCTCATGATATAAGTAAGCAGTCACTGTATTTCGATCAGCACTGTATAGGCAAATTAAAGTGTTTGGCTATTTCAAAATGACATGGGAATACTTGTGATAGGAGCAAACTTGTAGTTAGCATTAACTTCACAGGTTACAATCTTGGCTTAGTGCAAGAAAACAGTTGCTTAGGTGCCTCAGAATGTAGCTATCTTGGTTTTTCCCTTTATGCAGGATATTTTCTTCAGATGTCATTTAATTAAAAGAGTAAAGAGCTCGTCCACATTCAGAAATATTCCTCACTATTTAATTTCATAATAAATTGAGTACAGTGCCAAATTGTTTATCTTCTTGTGCATTAACCAAACATTCAAATAGTTAAAGCTTTACTGTTAACCATTAAGGCATAGAAATATAATTCAGTTGAAAGTGAACAGCAGTAAGAATTCTCCTAATGATGGGCCTGAATAAGTGTTAAAATATATACATTTTTCTTGAAATGTGTTTGCATTAGGGATAATCTATATTTGGTTGATACTTTTGGTTGATAATCTATATTTGGTTGATACTTTAGCGTACTATTTGCTCTTCAAATACTTTTTCTCTCCTTATAAAGCACAGTAATAAAAAGTAATATCATAGTTGGAAGTGTGTTGGCAAGAGAAACTGGTGAAGTTAATCCAATAACTTGGAGCTCCTTGGAGAAAAGGCGCTATAGAAACACAAGGTATTATTATCACTGTTACTACCGTGCGGAGCTAGAAACCCCACCTGCCCTTTGTAAAAACTGTCCATTTAAGAAGGAATGAAGAATTGTCATAGCAGGAGTTGAAAGAATTCCATGTTTTGAAAAATTTACACAGCTAAGTAGTAGAAAAAAATTTAAAAAGAAAATGGGTTACTCAGATTTCCTGTAACTATTCTTTATTTTTGAAGATGCTATCAACGATTATTTTCCAGGCATAACACGTAAGTGCAGTGCCAGTTCTTGGCGGTATTAAGGGTCAAACTGAAAACGTAGTTTTTTAAAATAGAAGTTGTAAAGCACTGACTCTTGAGATTTAGATGAAATAGACTCCAGGCTGCACAGAAGGATATATAGGTTTTTTCATTAGTGTCTAAACGTTTGTGAATATTCAGGAATCATATACTTCTGTACCTTGGCTTAGGATGTGTCAGTGTTAGGGAGGAAGTGAGTGTAGTGCGTTAGAGGATCATCTCTGAAGTTAGACTGATCTCCATTCAAATCGTGGCTACCAGCTATGTGACCTTAAAAAAATAACCTTGCCGAGCCTGTTTCTTCATCTATATATTGGGGATAATAAAATCGCACTAAAATCAGTGCTTCGCTCATAGATCAGTTCTCAGAAATGAAGGCTATCTATCATCCCAAGTAAATGTTACCATCATCCTGATTAAAATTGTAGCTCTTAACTCAGTTATTAGCAAACTATTTATATAGTTTCTGCATAATTAAGATCTCTAGCTTTTACTTTCTGCTGCTCTTCACTTTAGAGAATGAGAGAAAAAAAGGTTATAGAAATTAATTCTCTAATTTTGATAGCTATTAGTTATTACATTTGGAGGTGAGAGGGGAAGTTATTCATAAAATAGATATGTTGGTTTGATGTAAGTTTTTACTACAGAAATATAATTTAAGGAAATGACACATAAGTTAAATTCATGTTGGTTAATTAACTATATGTATCTTTTTTATTTCATTAGTATCAGTGCTATAATTACAAGTTTTCTTAGATGTTGTGTTGTTAAATGATCTCGTAGGGCTATATTTTCAAAACTGCTTCAGCAATATTTCAGCTTTATTTACCAAGTATATCTGCTTATTCCAGTCATTTTAGTTATCCTATAATTAACACAACAGAAGGAAGCTTGTTTCAACTTTTTCTTTCTGTAGATCTGTGTCATAGAAGAGAGTATTTTAGTGTTACCAGTTAACTTTAGATATTACCCAAGTTCATTTGCACATGAGCTCCTGTGCCTGAAAATAATTATGAGTGCAAACATTCTGCATTCCCAAGTATGATGAACATATTTAGGGTGTTAGAACAATGATTTAAAACTATTTTGGCTCAGCTATTATATATATACTTGACTTTGATGAAATTAGTGGGCTAATATTGGAAGCAACTGATTTTATTGCTATGCACTGCTCAGTAGACATGTCTTTATTCAGCTGAAACAGTGATGAACTAAGTTTTTATTTCAAGATGGTATTTAAATTGGATCCAGATAAAAACATTAAGGTGGCTACATTTCACCAGAGACCAACTAATTCTCCTTTTTTTCCTTCCTTCCTTCGTTCCTTCCTTCTTTCCTTCCTTCCTTTGTTGCTTTCTTTTAAAAGTAATATATGCTGGTTCCTCTTTGTACAATTTTACTCATTCCCTCCCATTTATATACACGTATACATGCACACCCACATATAGTCATTTACTTTGTTCTTGATATTCTCTATTATTTAAATTATTTATTTATTCACTCAACCTTAATTTTTCCTTTGTATTCTCCCGCCTGGTGTCAAATGAATTCCTTTTTCTGCAGCAGCTCAGCAGGAAATGGATTAATGCAGCTGGGACACAAGGAGCTAGTGTCAGGATGCTGGGGTGACCTCTGTATTTGAAAAATAAAGGAATTGAAAAGTATCCAGCAGCTAAAAGTCAGGAGGAAAATATCTTTATGCAGTCTTGTTCAGTTCCACCAAGGAAGTGTTTGCAGCATCTCCAAGGTATCCTGTGAGAGAAAAATTATAATTAAAAAACAAACAAACAAACAAACAAAACCCTTAAATGAAGATGAAACAGGCAGCAGTGCTGAGTCTGGTATATGTTATAATACATTTCGAGTTAGCAACTCACAAGGAACCGGGATTATTGAGGTGCATGATGGATATGAATAGAAATGTGACATTGTCCCTGCCCCATTCACTTACATTGTGTTATTTCCAGTAGTGAAACCAACCTCAAAAATTCATCTTCCAAAGATGAAAAGAGTTCATGTTTCTTGCCATCCTTCATCACTGTCAGGCTGTGGTGGTTGGCCATCACATGGGCAGCCTTGCTGCAGAGGCCAACAGCAACTTAGAATGGAAAGGATGTCTGTTTGCCCTCCTACTTAGTCACTGGCTTACCAAGCTTTTTTTTTTTTTTTTTTTTTTAATTTTCCCATGACTAGTAGTCAGTGAAATATCTGATGTTTAAAAACAAGATTGCTTACTCTTGCCATTGTTATTAAATTCTTTTTCTGGGCTATAAGGCATAGGCTTTGACCTAAAGTCCTACCGTTGCTAGAAGGACTTGTGTGATTACGATAATGTGCACTTCTCTTTTTGCTATTCCTATAGGGAAAATAAACCCCACATTAGTTCCATATTAGTACCTGACTTGGAGAAGTTAAAAAGCACCAGAAAGAGGTTAAACAGAGTCAACTACACATAAGAGAGCAGTGGTTATTAGTGTTCAGGGAGCCATTAAAAAATTCTGCTTATACAGAAGAATTTATTGGTGCTCCTGCTTCTGGCTGCTTTATGCATTTTAATAAAGAAGTAAGGTGTGTGTGTGTGTGTGTGTGTGTGTGTGTGTGCACGCTTATACACATTTATGGCTAAGATTAAACAAGGACTTTAGTTATTTGGTCTGTCACTAATTTCATCCCTTTTTCCTCTTTCCCCCCAAGTGTCTCTCTTTAACTTTCAGCTTCTGAAAATTCTGAATTTCTTCAGAGTTCTATTTTCATTAAGGCAATTTAGAAAGAATATGCCTAATAAGTCTACAGATATGTATTTTCTGATATATATTTTTTGGAAGACATTTTACTTTTAGCTAGATGTTTGAAAGTAATTATGTAGAGAAAAAATAAATATGCAGTTTCATGAACTAGGAAAGTTTGTGAAATTCTGTATTTCTTGGTGCTTTGGGGAAAAACACACCAATATATTAGAAAAGACATTTGGGTTATGATTTAAAGAAGTGATTTGAGCATATGCATTTAACAATTCCTTCTAAAGAAAGTCTCATTGAAGTGACCAAAGGAATATGAAATTCATGAAAAGGTATGCCAGTGATGGAAACTAGAATACACTGTTACTGATACTCAGAAACTTGCAAAATATTCTATAGACAAGATTGAACTATGAGGAAAGCCAACCAGAATGTGAAAGAAGTGTCTTCTTTTCCTTCTCAGAGGAACAGAACCTGATATGAACCCAGCTGTAAGCTTCAAGTGTTAGAGTAATAAGGCTAAGAGTGGTCTTTATGAGGGAGAGGAAGACAAATATTGGTCTGGCGTATGTACTTGTAGAGCATTGGCCAGCACTTACTCCTAATTTATACTTGGAGCATATGCCAGGCTAAGTTATATAGAATGTGATGTTACAGTTAACACCTACCATCCTTTTTTGTGTGTGTTCCTTGTAATGCCTTTTCATTGTGGTCAGAAAGCATACTTTGTATGACTTGAATCCTTTTAAGTTTATTGAGATTTGTTTATGCCCCCAAATATGGTGTATCTTGATAAATGTTCCATATATACTTGAAAAGAGCGTGCATTCTGCTGTTGTTGAGTAGAATTAATTAGGACATATTGGTTGTTCTTGATGTTCAAGTCTTCTGTATCTTTACTGATTTTCTGTTTACTTGTTTCATTGATTATTAAGAGACTGGTATTGAAATCCCTAACTATAATTGTGGATTTGTCTATTTCTCCTTGCAGTTTTATCAGCTATTGTTTTATGTTATTAGTTGCATACCTATAAGACCCAGTCTTATTTTTGGGGAAACACGGTAAAAGTTTAAGATTATTGTGATGTCTTGATAAATTGATCCCTGTGTAGCTATGATATTTTTTACTCTAATAACAGTAACAATAGTTTAACAATAGTAATAATAATAATAGTTTAATAGAAATCTAATAACAATAGTTTGAATAATATTATCACTCTAGTTTTCTTTTGACTTTTGTTAGTATGGTGTGTCTTTTTGTCTTATTTTTAACCTATGTGTGATTTTGTATTTTCTAAAAATGTGTTTTTAGTAGACAGGATATAGTTAATAGTTAATAGTTAAGTCTTGCTTTTATATCCAACCTGACCATCCATCTTTGCCTTTTAGTTAGGGTATTCAGACTATTTACACTTAGTGTGATTGCTGATATGGTTGGGTTTAAAGCTATCATCTTGCTATTTGTTTTTTATTTGCCCTATTTGTTTTTTTCCTCTTTTGTTATACCTTTGGGCTAATTGAAACTTTTCTGATTCCATTTTGTCTCTTTTTATTCGTCAGATCTAACTCTTTGTTTTACTCCTTTAAGTCGTTGTGTTACAGCATATAGTATAGTATACATCTTTAACTTATTACAATTTGCTTTTAAGTGACGTACCATTTTCTGTTTAGTAAAAAAAATCTTACAATAGCTTACTTCTTTTTTTTCCTTCCTGATTTTTATACTACTATTGTTATATATATTACTTTTATCTATGTCAAATCCCATACTACATTATAATTATTTTTGTTCAAAGTCTTGTATCTTTTAAAGAGGTTTAAATAATAAGAAAAAAGTCTGCATATTTACTCATGGTGTTTCTATTTTTGGTTATCTTAATTCCTTTATGTAGATCCATATTTTTGTCTGGCATTATTTTCCTTTTGGCCAAAGGGCTTATTTTACCATTTCTTAGAATGCAGGTCTGCTGGTGATGAATTCTTCCAGCTTTTGTATATCTGAAAATGTCTTTATTTGCTTTCGTTGCTCAAAGATATTTTCACTGTGTATAGAATTCTAGATCTCAATCAGAAAGTTCACTCGGTTCTGCCTCAGTTTCCCTTCCCTGCACCATGGCCTAGAAACCCTCAAGGCAATAGGATGGGGCAACCTTACAGTTTATCTCATTTTTTTTTTTTTGCACTCTCAGGGATCACTGTTTTCCACTGCCTAATGTCCAGTGACTTTAAGACTTTTTCATATATTTTGACTGTTACATGTAGGTATTTCTGACAGCAAGGAAAGTTCAGTTCCTGTTATTCCATCTTAGTTGGTAGTGGAAGTTCCTTTAATTGGATTATAATCAAATTTGCATTAAAAAAACCTTTTATTTATATATTTAGCTCTTGTATGTTTGGTGTAAGTTACTCTATGAATGTTAAATCACCTTTAAAAATGCCTTTTATTACATAATTTTACTCTTTATTTAGTAATTATATCTTATCTTTATTGCTATTAATGTTGTTACTTCTGCTTTACTTTGCTGTCTTCCTGGAATCTCTTCGACAATCTCTTCATTTGGTTTTATTGTTTGCAATTTACAATTATTTTAGTCAAAGTACATAATATTACATAATATTGCAAGGCCTATAATATGTAAATATTATAGGTTCTTATGGTTTTCTATGGAGAAGTTTGAGGCAATTAATACCAAATGAAAAACAGGTAGCAACCTTTTGATCAGTAATTTTTCTAATACAACACATTAAACATACAAAGTAAAACAGAGTGCTAGCTGGCATTATTGTTTTCTGTAGGATGGAGGACCAAATCTTTCCATTGATGTGTTTCCTAATTAACATAGCTATTTCAGACTTTCTTTTTTGTCTTTCACATACTATTCCAAACAGACTTGTTATACAGTCTTTCTCAAAAGGAAGTAAAAGAAAAACATCCATGAACAAAGACACCCCTTGATTTTAGACCCCAGCAATACAGTATTATGACGTCTATCTATTACCTGTCCAACAAAGACCAGGAGGAAAAGCCAAACATGCACATTTGTATGTGGAGTTTCTTGCTTATAGATGGACAACATTATTAACAACTCCATATGAGGATGATTTTTAATGAGTAATTTCAAGTGAATAGAAAATAGAAGCCATTAAAAGAATAAAAAGACATTCAGCCATTTCCTGAAAAGGACACAGAACATTTATATTATTTTTAAAACTTTATTATTATTATTATTTTATGTTCTTGGCATTCAGTCCTGCTTATTGTTCTAGAATTGTTTCTACTGAGTTCAAGTATTTCTTTACACCTTCTGTGTGATTTTCGTGACTTTATTTTTTTTGCCCTCTCATTGTGTAGAAATTGTGTGAAATGACAGTTTCCCCCATTACCTTGTATAATTGTCATTTTCTGATTAGTTTCCATTTTCAGGTTAATTCTCCAGATACTCAATTTGTTAAATTTTGTGAGTGAGGGCAAGGGGATGAGATTTTAGTAGTTTTTGTTTTTTTTTTCTTTTTCCCTGTTTGTGTATGTTTTACCTAGGAGGTTGCATAGCCATTTACTTAATTTTGTGGTATGTAGACTTGCCCTCAACTGGAAGAAAAGCAATTGTTTAGCTTTCCCCTTATATCAATAGAAAAATTATATATTATTTTTCTGTTTTCTTTATGTCCTTGATCTCCTATTCCAAATGTTGTCATTGAGTTGAGTCGACTTGAATGGTTATAGTCCACAGAAATGTAATTAATGCCAGGGGTGTTTCTAACATATTGTTTCATTTTAAAGAAAACATTACTGTTATTTATTTTTTTAAAGGAATAGGAGTATATGAAGGATGATGACCAAATTACTCTGTATCGTAATAGATTATAGAATCAGAGAATGTGGAATTCGTCTGGAGTAGTAAGATTTAGCTGACACATTGTTGGCGTCGCTGTCTGGTTGGTGGGGTAAAATAAATTGTGTTGGGGTGGGCAGGCAAAGGAGAGAATAAAGGTTTTTGAGAAAACTAAGCTGGTTGATGGGAGGTCCATAGGAGCAAGGCTGGCAGATGGATTCTCTCTTCTCCACAAAGCAGTGGGTGATACTAAAATCAGGAGTGCATAGTAAGAGTTGATCAGAAATCTAAGGTCCATTGGCCAAAGCCAGGAAGCCAAATAGATCACTTAATCAATGAAGAAGTCAGAGTCAGGTATCAAATTCTAAAACATGGGACCAGGATATAAAAACAGGTAGCAAAAAGGCCAAGTCTGGCCAGTTGGTCCTAGGTTATCTGGGTGGTCCTAGCACAGACTCAAGTTTGTCTGGCCTAAATTGACTTTTACTTGCTTGTCCAATGTTAGGTAGTACCTGGGAAGTTTAAAAGGCCAGAGACAAAGCTGAGGAATAATAACTTCTTTAATAGTGGGAACCGTTGAAACACTGGACCAGCAATGAAAGATCAGACATCTCATTTCTTGATACCCACTGCACAACTGACTTTAAATGAGGTCCTACTCATAGGTGGGAATTTGAATTATTACCTTATTGAGATTTCTTTTGGCTTTAAGAATTCTATGATTTAGTCTTTTTCTAGTTGATACTTATTGGAAGTATTGAGGGTCACTTGCTTATTTGGAAGCATGTGACAAACATCATTTCCAATGGAAAAGTGTGTTTAAGCAGCTGTAGAGATAACAAATGCTCCTGCTATAGAATTGACAATCCTGAGTCATAGGCAGGCTCAGATTACAATATGTCAAACAGCACAGCGTGGAGAATATTCCTTAAACTGACAAATAGTGTTTTTATCCCCCCCTTTCAGATACAAGATGGTGTTGGTCTGGCTACATTTAAACAGTGTGGTATACATCTGGAAATGAGGAAATACTTGCTATGTTCATTGGTTTGTCATTATTTCACTCCAGAGGTGACCAGTGGCAGTGTCTGAGTCTGCTCGCAGTTCTGACCAGCTTCTGAGAATTCACACTGGCTGTGGCGCATATGCCCACCTGCCACAAAATTGCCTTGGTAGAATCACAATCCCTCTTTATCTTGAGATACATGACAAGGTAGATGTATAGATACCTGCATTGGTCAGTGGTTTGACCAGATTTTATGATCATTGTATTGTCCTGTTAATTAAGCAGTTTAAGCGGGACTTTCAGAATGGCCAAATTCTGCAGGCTTTTGTAAGAAGGAATGCAAAACCAGTGAAAGATTTCAAGAAAGGGGCTCTTATTTGTTCAACACGTATTTATGAAGTGACTACTAGTGCCAGGTGTAGTGCTAAGAACTGGGGATTCAAAAGTGAAACAGCAGACAGAGTTCCTATTATCAAAGGACTTATAGTCTATGGAAAATATAGACAAGAAAAAAGGCAGTTACAGAATAGTGTGATAGGTACTAGGATGGGAAGAGTTACACGATGGAAATATCTAAGCAAGGAAAATAACCTGGATTGAAAGGGGCGGTGAAGAAAGGCATTTTGGAAGAGGTGATATATTAAAAAACAGAGCCAGGTGACAAATAAGGAAATGTGTCCCAGGCAAAGGATGAGTGATTATAAAAGATCAGGGGCGATGGAACATGGAGCACTGTGAGAAATGGAGGCAGTCAGTTGAGGGTGATTGGAAGGTCAAATACCTTGATTAGAGTAGTCCATTTGGACTTACACGTCAGCACTGAAAGGGTTTTGTAGCTTGAATTCATACTCCCTTGGTCTGAAGAAACTTCAATCTAAGTACAGACATTCCTCGAGTTATGACAGGGTTATGTCCTGATAAACACCTCATAAATGGAAAATATTTTAAGTTGAAACTGCATTTAGTACATCTAACCTACTAAACATTATAGCTTAGCCTAGCCTACCTTAAACATGCTCAGAACACACTATCCCCAAAATACTGGCAACACAGTGCACTCGAGTACAAGTTGATTACCCTCATGATTGCCTGGCTGACAGCAAGCTGCGACTTGCTTCTGCTGCCCAGTGTCATGGAAGAGTATTGTGTCCCTATGGCTAGCCTGGGAAAGGATGAAAATTCATAATTTGAAGTGTGGTTTCTACTGAATGCATATTGCTTTTGCACCATTGTAAAGCTAAAAAATTATAAGTTGAAGCACCCTAAGTTGGGGACCATCTGTATTTATAAGTTAGGGGTGGGTGACTGAGAGTAAAGCGGTCTAATGTCCTTGTGTTGTTTTAAGGAGGTAAGGCTATTGATGAACTTTTGACTTTGATACATTTATATGTAGATTGTAATTTGTAGGGTAACCTCTAAAGGAATAAAAACAAATGGGTAATTTCTAAACTAGTAGAGGAGAAAAATGAAAAGAGAAAAAAACGACAGCCAAAATAAGTCTGAAAAGGGGGAAAAAAAAAAAAAGGAGAGAAAAGATGACATAAATAGAAAACCTGAAATAATATGGCAGATATAAATACAAACATGTCAGCAATTATACTAAATGTAAATAGACTAAATTAAAAGGCAAAAGTTACCAGATTGAATTCAAAAAGAACAAACAAACTCTAACCATGTGCTATTGAAAGAAAGCATGTCTAAAACATAAGGATACAGAAAGCTTGAAAATAAAAACATGGAAGACAGTATACCAGGAAGATTCCAAACAAAATAAAGTTTGGCGTAGTCATATTAATATCAGATAAAGTTTAAGCAAATCACATTACTGAAGATAAAGAGGATCAGCTCTTAACTATAAAGTGTCTTATTCAACAGGAAAATACAATAATTAAAAATTTTATGCACCTAATAACAAGGCCTCAAAATACAGCAAAAATTGGGAGAACTACCACAAGAAATGGATAAAACCACAATAATCTTTCTTAGTAATTGGTAGATCAGGTAGATAAAAGTTCTGTAGGTGTATAGAAAATTTGATCAACACAACAAACTTGACCCAAACTTGAAAATACTCTACTTGGTAACTGCAGAATATATATCTTTTTAAGTACACATGGAATATTTATACAAATTGATCATATTCTGGGCTTTAAAGCAAGTTTCAATATATGTACTCGTATGTCAAGGCATTCAGATCATATAGCCTACATTTTCTACCTCAATGCAATCGACAATAATAAAAAAATAACTAGAAGGACCCCCTATGAATTTGTCATCATTTAGTAAGGAACCAGAAACCATTTTGGGTATTTCAAACTGCGAGGATGTAGAGAATTTGTTGCAAAGGTGTTGGAAGGGCTGGAGGAACAAAATGGAAAATAAGGTTATACAGAATTAATGATTGCTGTGCTTCTGGGTTGCCACTGTCATGCCTTGGCTGCAGCTGAGGCTGTCATCAAAGAGGCACAGCCAAAGCTCTGCTAGAGGTCAGGAAAGGGTGGCTTCTTCCTTCCCTCTGCCTTCCAGTCTCTTATTGGTGCCTCCCACTGAGAAAACCCAACAGGAAGGCAGATGGGAAAGGAGTCTGGGAAATGTAATTGTACGCTCCCAGCCCTGGCATTATGGAGGAGATAATTAAAGAGCAAATGGAGGACAACAGATACTATTCAGTACAGTCCGTCCCTTTAGCTACTTCCATATATACACTCTTATCTTTAAACACCCATAGAACTACAATAAAAGTAACATTGTGCTTCTGCGTAACAGGCTGAAACTATCCTTTGTACCAAACAAAGACGCACTACCTTTTCCCCCAAAATGGAAGCTATACAATCCTATCACTGAATCCATATTGGAATGATGTTAATTACTCTTCTAATTCAGTAACAATCCCACTTGGACATCCTGTAACCTGAAAACTAAATTGTAAATTTAGCCACTACCAACATGAGATGAAATGATAAGGGGAACGGCGGGGGGAGGGGGGGTTAAAATACAAATATGCAGATGATAAGCATCTTGGCTTATGATATGCTTGGCTTCTATAATGCAATTAACTTAGAAATCAATAACAAAAATAAAACTGGAAAAAGCGTATGTTGGAAATAATAAAGACAGTTGAAGAGTCAATAAAAAAAATCAATGAGAATTAAAAAATACTTAAAACTGATTTACAATAAAAATATTAAATGTCAAAAATGGTGGAATGCAGCTAAAGCAGAACTTAGAGGGAATTTTATGGCATTAAGTGCTGTGATAGAAAAGGAAAGGTAAAAATTAATGCAAAAACCTCCACCTTAATTAAATGCAAAAAAGTGGAAGGAAGAAAGTAATAAACATAAAAGCAAAAATCAATGCAGTAGAAATTAAACTTTTATGATGAGGATTTGCAAAGCTAAGTAAGTTATTTGAAAAGATTAATATAATTGACAAAGCCCTAGTGAGATTGATTAAGAAATAATAATCCTCAGGATTGAAAAAGGAAACAACAAAAATGTTCTGGATATTACAACGATAGTAAAAGGCTATAACGATAAACTTCAGGCTATAGCTTTGAAAATTGATAAGAAATGGACAGAATCTTGTGAAAAATAGCATTTACCAAAACTGAGTCAAGCATATAGAAATACCAATAACAAAACCATTAAATAACAAAACCATTAAAGACATTGAATCCATAGTAAAAAATGTCCCCACAAAGAAAACTGCAATCCCAGCAAAACCTACAAATACTCAAGGAAAAATAATTCTAAATTTACTTTATTCCAGAGCATAGGAAAAAAAAAAGATTAGCATATTCTTGATACCAAAACCTGACATACTTAATATAAGAAACAATTACAGGCCAATATTATAATGAAAATACATGCAAAAATCCTGTGCAAAATATTAGCAAATAAAAAACTATAATATATATAAAGGGTAAAGAATCATGAGCAAGTGGTGTTTGTCCTAGGAGTATTAGGTTGGATTAACTTTAGAAAGTTAATGTTATTTACCACATTTATAGATTAAGAGAAAAAGCATATCACCTCAGGTGATGCAGACAAAGCATTTGATGAAATTCACCATAAAATTAGAAAATACTCTTAGCAAACTGAGACCAGAAGGAAATTCCTGAAACTGATGAAGGGTTTCTAAAAATAGTAATTGTTACACTTAACGGTGAAATTTTGAAACCTCTATTTGGGATTAGCAAAAAAAAAAAAAAGGATGTCTCTACAACTCTTTTATTTAACAGTCTATGGAAGTTTCTATTGAGCACCAGAATGAAGAACAAGAAATAAAAAGTATCAGGACTAGATGGGAGGAAAGAAAACTGTCACTATTTACAGATGATATGATTGTGTAGAAAATAAAAAGAAATCTACAGGTAATTTATTAGAATTAATAAGTGAGTTTAGAAAGGTAGTTGAATGTAAAATCAATATACAAAAACAATTGCATTTCTGCATGCCAGTAACAAACATTCAGAAAATGAATAAAAAAGATGCTTATAATAGCACAAAGATATGAAGCACTGAAGAGTAAATCTAACAAGAAGTGCAAGAGCTTTATGGAAAAAGTTGTAAAATTTTATTGCAGGATATTAAAGAGGACCTAACCAAATGGAGAGATAAGCCGTGCTTATGGATCAGAAGATTCAATATTGTAAAGGTGTCAATTCTCCTCTAATTGATTTAGATTCAGAGCAATTCTGTTTAGCATCCACACAGGATTTATTTTTCTTCTGTGAAATTTGATAAGCTACTTATATGGCAATGCAAGGGACCAAGAATAACCACATTATTCTTAAAGACAAAGAACAAAGTTCAGGAAATTGCCTAGCAAGATCCAGATTTATAAAACCATACCTAGTAATTGAGACAGTGTGGTGGTGTTACAGAGACAGCACTACAGGAGAGCATAAGGAAGCTCAGACAGAGATTCACACACATAATAACATTTGATATGTGACAGAGGCAAGAGAGACAGAGTCTGATGGCCAAAGGGATGTGACCACTGGGAGCCTGTTTCCCTACCTGTCCCTGAGTAACACCAAATCCTGACATGCCCTGTGCAAAGTGCTCTGGGTCCCTCCTTGCACAGGTGGGCCATGCCTCCAGTGTGCATGTCTTGGCTTAAGGGGTGGTTATTTGTGTAGAATTGCTTGTGTGTGTGTGGGTGAATGGAGCTTGGACACGTGGGCTTGGCCGATCATGTGTGCCATGGGTGGTCAGGAGGGCTCGGCCTGAGGTGGGGAAAGGCGAGGAGATAAAGAAAAGACATGGAGACAGGAAAGCAGGGATCAGGAGGTCCACAGTCCACTGATGGCGGAGCAGTGGCACAGTCTTTATTTCACACACGGTTTATATACAGTCTTAGGACAGGTGTCTATACAAGCAAATATTAGCAGAACAAGCAAGTATCAGTAGAACATTCTGTTCTGTGTATTGGCAAGTTTGTACGTCTGTGGCTGCATTAGTGTTATCTTGTACTTTCTGGGTAGATGCTGAGGCGAGGCTTCCCATGGATGACCTTGCAGCTGCAAGGCCCTTGTCAGCTTACAGCCCGCTCCCTACAGCATGTTTGCATTTGAGACCCCTAAAAGAGCAGATGGAACTGAGTGACAAGGGGCTGGGTCATGCCCCAGGGCTCTGAGGCTAGCATATGGCTCTCCCTGCGTGCTGGTGGCTGCTGCCACATTCTGGCTAGGAACTTTGAGAAGCTGAAATGTTTAGCATCAGTGCTACTCAAACTATGATGAAAATCTAGTTTTTGTTTTTTTTTTTTGTTTTTTTTGTTTTTTTAATTCAAATTCATCACAGACCAATACTTTTGTTAAGTAGAATAAAAATAAGTTGCAAGAAAATGAAATTTGGAAAGTATACAACCAGTGTAGCATTACTTTGTCAAACTGCTAGAAAAATTTCTAAACACTCTCAATTTCTGTACTTATTTATCATGGTCCAATAACAAATGATTTGCGGACTTGCTTCATGGGCCATACTTGGAGTCATTCACCTAAATTCAAATCTGGACTTACAGGATATTGTGAAGATATTATTTGTCAAGATGTGATGATAGCACATAATTTGTTCAACAGTTTAAATGTAGACAAGTAGAAGGCAGTCCTCCACCTATACTCTCCAGCCCAGTTCTGTAAGCGCTAGACATGAGGCAGCTTCCAGCATCAGCTCTCCTCCGCTCCCTGGGAAGTCCCAGAGGTAATGCAGCCACCCCTCTCTTGGACGGCTGGAATGCCACCTTCCGTCACGCACCTCTGGGTTGTTGGAATACCCACTGGATCCAAGTATGGTCTGATCCCCTGAGAGGTGCAGAGTCTCATCTCTCTTTTCCTTTACCCTAAAAAGAGGCGTAGCTGCTTCCTGATGCTATTATCTGGGTCACCTCAAGATACTCCTTGGCCCCCCAAACTTTTTTTGTTTGTTTATTCAGCCTTTAAACACCTATGTAACCATTCCCTATATTGAATCCCCTCTGTTTAAAAATACCTTGTCTGGTTTTGGTTTTTCTGTGACGGGACCTTGACTTATACAACTTAGGAATCAACTTACACAGAAAGAAAAACACAAACAACCCAGTAGAAATCTGGGCAAAAATCTTCAATAGGCACTTCACAAAGAAAGGCAGGAAAGTGCTTCATCTTAATAATCAAGAAAATATAAAGTAAGAGCACATGAGACAGCATAACGCTCACCAGGTGAATGACCTGACAACAGGTGTTGGGGATGGTGTGGGGGAAGGGCATTTGGGTCCGGACTGGCACAACTGCTTTGGCAGACAGTCTGGCAGACAGTCGGGCATCCTTGGGGAGCTGAGATTTACATACTCTCTGCAGTCCCACAAGTCCCTTCTCAGGTCCACCTTGGAGAATCTCCTGCATTTGTGTGCACCAGGATTCACATATATAAAAGTGCATAGCAGCATTGCTTATAGAGCCAAACAAAAACAAAAGAAGAAAACTGGAAATGCCTCAAATGTCTGTCAACAACAGATCGGATAACTGGGCTGTGGCATTTGTACAATGGAAATGTGAAACAAACTGTAACTGTGCCATCAGTATGAATGATCTCAGAAGCATAATGTTCATTCATTCAGCAAGTATTTATTGAGTGCCTACTATGTGCCAGGTACTGTTCCACACACTGGGAACACCGAATGGAGTTTATATTCTAGTGAGAGGGAAGACGGAAAATAATAAGCATATAAAATATAGGTTGTTGCAAAAGTAATTGCGGTTTAAAAGGTTAAAAATAATTGCAGAAACTGCAATTACTTTTGCACCAGCCTAATAAATGGAATGTCAAAGTGATGAGTGCTGTGGGAAAATAAAAGGAACAGCATGGAAAGGGAATCAAGAGTTTCTGGGAGTGGGGTAGAATGTGTGTGTATTTGAAATTGTAAATAGGGAGATCAGATAGGCTTCATGGAGAATGTGAGATTAGAGAAAAGGCTTGATGGTAGTAATGTTTGTGTGTGTGTGTGGGGGGGAAGGTTGGGAGGGGTTGGAATGGGGGAAACCATGCAGGCAGAGGGAACAGCTAATGCAAAGGCCAAAGGTAGGGACGTTTCTGGGAAGGAGGTAGTGTGGCTAGAGGGGAGTGAGATTAGTTCAGAGAGGTAGCTATGCATTCAGATCATGGAGAGCTCCACTGGCATTCTTGCTTTTACTGAGTTGAGCAGCCACTGTAGGATTTTGAGCAGAGGCAGTGCCCCAGCTTGATTTATAGATTAATAAGATTGCTTTGGCTGCCACATTGCAAATAGACTTGGAGAATGGGCCATGTGGAGCAAAAGAAGCACGTCACTGAAAGGAAACATACAGTTATGTGTTTGTTTATTTAGAGACCCGAACTAGCCAAACTAAACAATAGCCTGTCTGAGTATACACACATAGATGGTAAAACTGTAAAGAAAGCAAAGGGAAGTGCAAAACAGAGTTGGGGTAGAGGTTAACCTCTGGGGACAGCAGGTGATGCAACAGGGGAGGGTACACACAGTCCAGTGGGACTTTTACTGGTTGTCACTTTATTAATACTTTAGCTTCGGAGCATGTGCTGTGGGCATACATTTTATACACAAAAGTAAAAATAAGAGAAAAGGGAAAAAAGAATCCTCCTATTAACAATTGCTTGAACTGTTTTCTTGTTCATTTACACCACAGGTTGGTGTTTTTCTAGATTAAGACAAAAATTTAAATGTTGCTCAAATATCCGGAAGGGTAAGTCCAGGAATGTTGATGCATTATTTGGGTGTGAGTTGTCCCTGACATGTAAATATCAACTTTTGACTATTAAAATAACACAATGAAACAGAGAATTGGATGTCAGCCAACGGATTTATAGGCTAGAAACCTCCAATTTAGATAAACGTGCTTATCAGTTAGGAAGTATTTTTTTGAGCACCTGCTACATGTGCAAGGATGTGGGGCGTACAGAGGAATCTTTAATCTCACTAGCAAGATGAGATCAATATACCAAACCATTAATTACCTAAGACATTGTATTGTTAATTGCTAAATTGTGTGGCACTAGATAAAAAGCGCTGACAGTAACATCTGAGAATCCCAGATGTAGTGCACTGATACAGTCCACGTCTTTATTTTAGAATCAATCAGAACCTGAGTACAGAATTTTATAGTCAATTTTTACTATCATATTAATGGAATAGATTATGAAAAACAATTTGCTATTATGCATTTATGTGATTACCGGGCATCTTTGATGTTTAATAATTTCACAAACACTGTAGCCAACTAGCTCAGCTTTCTCTTTATGATTCTTCATCTGCCCAGAATAATCCCATCTTTCTCTTTCTATAGTAAATAGGTGGAAATAGCCTTAGAAAAATGGACTATTCTGTCTGCTCTTGTGTTTCACATATTCTTCTATGTGAATGCAATTATTAAGTACTTCAGCTTAAAATACCCCCTGCTGGGCTGTATTCAGTATAAGTAATCAAGAGATAATGAATACTACAACCTCAGGAATTTTTAATTTCTTCTGGTTAATTATTTCAATAAGAACTTGAAAACAAAATAAACTGGTAATTGGGAATTTACCTTCATTAAGCGAATTAAAGGAAGTATTTGAAGTTGCTTTTGGGGAAGATTTTGTTTAGTAGTGCTTTGTTATGTTTTAAGATGTTGATGAAATATATTGCTTAATATCTTTATTACTAAATACTGTATTATATATTATAAAGTTAATATACTTGCTGATTCACACATATATATCATCAAGTGGTAATTTTCCTTTGGAGCTCTGGAAAGGAAAACTATTTTAAAGTCTTGTACCCAAATGCGCTCACTTCAGGTGTCCATGGCTGAGAAGATCCAAGAACAAAATTGGTTGTGTTGAATGCTTGAGGTGGCTCTACTTTTCATAAATACATATGGAGAAGCAGGAAAGCTTAGTCTTTGTGCTGTGCTTTGATGTATGGTGGAAAGCCCAAAATAAATGGTATATTTCAGTAAACTATTGAAAAGTCTAACTTTACTATAATGGAGACTTAGTTCTTTATTATATATGGATTTGGTTGAAATAGTTTATCCTTAGAAACATTTGCATGTGTTTGCAACCGGTTAGTCCCATTTGCTTTTTTTCTTGCTCAATTGTATTCATTGCCCTTTCCCAATTCGGGGTGACCAAGCTGTGTTAATATTGAGAATTATCCAGGGGGAAAGGTGGAAATGAGGACAGTATGGCCTCACAGGTATGTGTTTATCTTTTGCTTTATTTTATTTGACATTCTTTTGACCTTAAGCAAAAAGAAAGGAAATTTTTTTTTTTTTTTTTTTTTTTTAAACATATAAGCAATTCACTTGATTACATAAAGGAAAAGAGCCTCCTGCCGTTTTTTGGGTTTTTTTGCCTTTTTTTTTTTTCTTAAAGGCATCTTTATAATTCTGTTCTAGGATTCTTCAAGGTATGCCTTATTCCCTAGATTGAGGGCACTCATATAGGCAGCAGGAATCTAGCCTCCGTTCATATTTAATGCCTCTAAAGAGTCAATTCTCCGCCTGTGTTAGTTCTAGCGATGAAATTAGCAGCAAGGTGCAACAGCGCACAGATGTCACAATATGAACTGGCCATCTGAATGTCAGGAGTTGGTTGGAGTCATATCTGCTTGGGAATTTTAAATGTCCTAAAGGGTTTATAGAAACTTAGGTCAGGCTCAATTTGACTTTGTTCCCCTCCCCCCCCCCCCCCCCCCATTGCCCCAATCCCTGGCCTCAGTTCTCATTGGGAAATTTAAGCTGTAAGTTCTGTTCTGTGTTTTAGTGGGTATTCCTTGCAGTATACCAAAGTGAACAGCAATTATGTTGAAAATAGGTATGAGGTAATATAGTTTAAGACGACGGCAGTGTGCCCAAGGGAATGATGTTTGGATAGAACGGAATTCAGTGAGGATGGAGGGTTCTTTGTCACCCTTCCAAAGGCTGCCCTTCTGGTTTTAAGCTCTTTGAGGGATAGGATAGGGAGGCACTATTAAAATTGACATATTAAACACTTCCCATTCTGTTATGATTCTTGAGTTTCTAGGCCTGGTTAATATGTTTTCTTTTCCATAGACTGAGAGTCCCTTAATGATCTCCTTGAGGGCAAAGATAGTGTCACTCAAGCTATGTGTCCCTAGGATGTTCAGTAATACTTGTGGAATGGATGGAAGGCCGAATGAGAGTGTCCAGGTGGCTTACAGTAACTCTTGCTTTTCCATTTTAATGTAACTATTACTGAAATAATTGTCCTTTTCCTCTTTCATTACCTCCAAAACAGCATTCATTGAAGGCTTATGGTAGGTTTGCACAAATAATACTACCCATCCTCTTGGTTGGGTTGTATTAATAATCTCAATTGGGGAGAGTTTCATGTTTGAAGCAATGGGGTCCTGTGCAAGGAATTTGCCTTTGTTCTCAGACCCATGGCCTGTCCCTGCTGTTCCTATTACAGGGCCAACACCTGCAGTTTCTCAGGTTCCCTTGGTAACTGGTTTCCAGATAGGTTTGGTCAATGGGAGGAGAATAGTGTGCAGCAGGAAGGGAGAGGCCAGGGAATGTCTTCTGGTGTCCTGTGCTTCAGGATGAGTGCCTGGCAGTGGCTCAGTCTCCTCCCTGGCTCCAGGCATCCTAGTCCCTGCTGCATGGGCCCCACTTTCTGCTGGAGGCTCTGGCTCCTGGGCACTGGAAAGCATGCCATCTTTCTGTCCCTCTTACCCACTGTGAGGTAGTGACTACTTTCTCTTTTCTTCTTTCTTTCCTCTCTTCCTCCCCTCCTCCCTTTTTTCTTTTTCTTTCCTTCCTTTTAATCAAAGTATTAATCAGATGCCATAAAATCCACCCTTTGGAAGTGTACACTTCAGTGGTTTTTAGTACATTCACAAACTTGTGCAACCACCACCACTATCTAATTCCAGAATATTTTCATCATCCCAGAAAGAAACCATGTACCTATTAGCAGTTGCTCCCCATGCCCCTTTCCTCACAGCTCCTGGCAACCACAGGGTCTACTCTTTGACCTGTGGATTTGCTTATTCTGCATGTTTCATAAAAGTGGAATTATATATATATATATATACATATATATAATTATATATATGTATATATATATATATATATATAATATCACAATTATATTGCGACTGGCTTCTTTTTTTAAATTAAATTTATTGGGGTGACAATAGTAAAATTACCTAGGTTTCAAGTGTACAAATTCTATAATACATCATCTGTATATGACAGTGTGTGCGGCTGGCTTTTTTCACTTAGTGTAATGTCTTCAAGGTTCGCCCATGTTGTAGCTCGTATCAATACTTCAGTTTTATGGCTAAATGGTATTCTATTGTATGGATAGACCACAGTTGTTTATCCATCCATTCATCAGCTGATGAACATTTGGTGGTTTTCAATTTTTTTAGCTATTGTGAATCCTGCTATGGACATTCACGCATCAGTTTTTGTGTGAACTTGCGTTTTCAATTCTGAGATTGAAATTCTACGTTCCTTTAAGGAAAAAGAGATGTACCAGATGAATAGAACCACAGGATCATGTGGTAACTCTGCGCTGAACTTTTCTGAGGAACTGGATAGTGGCTTCTTTCCGTTGCAAATCTCTGCATTGTCTCATTGTCCTTTCTTTGGCCATTTGGCTTTTCCAACCCCTTTACAACTAGTTCCCTATATAAAATATCGTCTATTAAAACACCTAGCATGGACATTTCCTTGACTGAATCCTGACGGAGGTGGTTTCATTTATGTTATACATGAAACCCAAGGCTACTTTCAAGTTTCTTCTTTTTTCTTTGCATTGCTGAGAAACCAATTATGCAAAAGAGGGAAAGAAACCACAGTTATTAGCATTGTCAGGAATGCAGTGGTTGAGTACATTTTGCAACTTTATTTGGTGATTTGCTGCCATCTCTAACCTGATAACAGTTCCTTTGAACCTATCTTGTTTCCCCAACAGTCCCCAGCTTTGAGCGTAAGTAGTTTATTTGGAAAGTGATTCCAGGACCCTCCACTGTATTTCATTCTGTATTTCATTTTGTCACATTGGAACAAGTGACTTGGAGGCTCCCCGGGGAATGAATTCCCTGAGCACTGTCAGGTGTGATCCTTTGGCCGGAGAAAGCCTGCAGGCAGGGTCCCTGGTGCTTGCAGCCAGAGCCCGTGTAGTGTGTGTATGTAGCACGTTTATGTAGCGTGTGTATGTACATGTGAATGTATGGAGAGGGTAGGGGAGCGATGGGGAGGAGAGTCTGTAAACTCCTTCAGGTTAAAGATCCTGCATTTGTATGTTTAAATTTTACTTATGAATAAGAATTAGTTGATCAGATGTATTCATGAAGGAAACTACCCAGGGAAAGAAGCTTCCTGAATCACTTATAGGAACTGTTACCTTATGTTTACACTGGAACTCTCCTTTCAGGTATTGGTTGATTGAAATTATGTGTTTCTAGAAAGAACCACAAATTCTCAATTTGTAACCAGATCATCAGATGCGCTATCAACACCCCTTGAAAGAAGCCTCATAGAAATACAAAATTAGAAGTTTCTTGGGCTGGCCTGGTGGCTCAGGCAGTTAGAACGCCATGCTCCTAACTCCAAAGGCTGCCGGTTTGATTCCCACATGGGCCAGTGGGCTCTCAACCACAAGGTTGCCAGTTCAATTCCTCAAGTCCTGCAAGGGATGGTGGGCTCTGCCCCCTGCAACTAAGATTGAACTCAGCACCTTGAGCTCAACTGCCGCTGAGCTACCAGATGGCTCAGCTGGTTGGAGTGCGTCGTCTCAACCACAAGGTTGCCGGATCGACTCCCGCAAGGGATGGTGGGCTGTGGCCCCTGCCACTAGCAATGGCAACTGGACCTGGACCTGAGCTGCGCCCTCCACAACTAAGACTGAAAGGACAACAACTTGACTTGGAAAAAAGTCCTGGAAGTACACACTGTTCCCTAATAAAGTCCTGTTCCCTTTCCCCAATAAAATCTTTAAAAAAAAGAAAAAAGAAAAGATGCACAAGATCTATGTAAAGAAAAATATTTAAAAAACAAAGTTTCTTGATGCCTTTAGCTGCAGAGAATAAAACCCAGAAGGGAAAATAAAATCTCACCCTGAAACTTCTCATATGCACAAAGCAGAATGCTTCAGAAGTCCGTGAGAAATGACAGGTATTAAAGAAGAAGAAAAAAGATTGATGAAGAACCAGGAAGTTAGAGGAGTTTCTTAAAACAATGGACCAATAGACTGAACACGTGTTTAAATCAAGTTTAAAAGGCAGTGATAAAAATGTAAATTAGTAGTTGCCTTCCGGATCTTTTAACCAGCAGAATAAATTTAGATACAATCAATTCTCCTCCCTCGGATTAAAGCTGCATTTTCATTAGGTTGAAAGCAAAGCCATAGGAAAGGGGTGAGTTTTAAGTTATTGAGAAATGACATGTAAATGGGTTAAAGCCAATAGCCTTAGGGAAGCTTCTCTCCCATCTTTGAATCTAGCCCAAGGCTCCCTTTGGGCAGGGCTGTGCCACATCTAGACCATTTTAAAGACTTCTCGGTTTCCCCTTGTCCTCCAAACAGATCCTGATGATCACCGTTATGTAAGTTAATTACAGAAACTTTGACCTGTATGCTTTGACCCCTACAGTCTGGAGCAGGGAATGGCATTTCATTGTATCTGGCCTAGTTTGTCTCCCCATTAGGAAAGAAAGCAGCAGCAATTTATCCTTTGCATGTAACATCCTCCACCTTGTGTTCCTTCCATCTTCAACTCCTCTCCCCATAATCCCGCCTCTTTCCTTATAGGCAGTGTAAACTTCAGCAGATCTCCTCACCTCTTGGAACCTCAGATTCCCCAGCTGTGGACAGCAGATAGTAATAGTAGTTACTTGGTAGTTGTTGTCAGTGTTAAATGGGAAAATACATGTTGATAACTCCATGCAGGGGCTGGACACTAGAGCTGCATAAATGGTGACAGTTATGATGGCACCCAGGGCCCCACTCATCTGCCTGGTTTTCTCTTTAGCTACCCTATTTCCCGCTGCTTCAACCCTCCACTCATTTCCCTTTCAATCCTGCTTTCAGTCTTCCTTTTGTGGCTCTTTCCCTCCTGCTCTGACCTTAAATACGAAATATAACTAACAAACAACCTCCATTCCCACCAAGTCATCACTCCAACTAAAGTTACTGTTCTATGTTTTCCCCTTTTGCTGCTAAATGTCTTGCACTAGTGGTCAGTACCTGCCACATTCACTTGCTTGCTAGTTACTGTGCATGTCCATGCTTTGACATTGTATTCTCCTGAATGTAACCCTTCTCAAGGTCATGAATAAGGTGCCGATGGTTACATCCCAGGGGCTTCTTTTAATTCTTGATCCGTCTTCACTTCTTGGCTGTATTTCACGGGGACTTCCCTCCTCCTTGAAGATGTTTGTGGTTTTGGCCTGTGTGGCCATGCTCTCTGAATCCGCTTGTCCCTTCTGACCCCTTCACTTTCCTCTCCTGTTTCTTTAAGGTTGGTGATTCCAAGCTTTCTGCTGCAGGGACTCTTCTTACTCTTCCTGAGATTACTGTCTGAGCAGATTCATATCCAAGGCTATGGTTATCATTATCTCAAGGTCAGGGATTTTACAGGTCATTTCTAACAGGCTGGGCACTGCCCCCAAACCAATAGCCTTCTTACATACATCTCTTCGTTTATTCCTTTTGGTATCAGCAGCCACCCAATCACTCAACCTGGAAGCCTACTTTAGCCACTTTGACTCTTCAGCCACTCATACCAATGGTTTACTTCTCGGCTCGCAGATCTGCTCCTTATTCTCTGTTCCCCCTGCCACTTCTCTACTCTCAGCGTTGGTGGTCTCCCAAACAGATTATGATAGCAACTTCATTGATCTCTAGACCTAAAGGTCCCAAGGGCTGCAGGAATCACCAGAAGCTAGGAGACAGGCATAAAACAGAATTTCCCTTAGAGCATCCAGAAGGAACCAACTCTGTTGACAACTTGATTTCCAACTCCTAGCCTCTAGAACCGCGAGAGAATAATATCGGTTATTTTAAGGCACCTAATTTGTGGTCATTTGTTACGGCAGCTTGTAGAAATGCAGCCTGTCTTTCCAAACCTCCTTATACTTATTCTTAATATTTCTTGATGCATGGTGCTTCCAGGCTTCTGTACCAGGCCTTTCCCTCTGTCTGGAATCTGCCTCATTCTCTCCTTCTCCTGCTTTTGTTCCACCGTCTAGTAGTAAACTGTTCGTAGGCCCTGCTCAAATTTACCGCCTCAGACTCCTTTCCTCCTCACCCTGCCACTTCACCTTTCCACAGGCAGTCCTTTGTTCAAATCACATTGTTGTATTTTCTCCTCCCACGATGCTGTAGTTAGTCATCCAGTGTCTGTGTCTCTGTGAACCCGTGAACCTCTTAGGCATTGGGGCTGTTTTAGCTTTGTATTCCCAAAGCTTGGGATGTGATGGGCACACATGAGTAAATCACTTCCATTAACTATCAATTAATGAAAATTTCTTTTTGTTTGTTTCTATCTTTTTTTAAATCCAAGCCTGTCTCCTCCATTCTCCCTGAGAGATGAGTGTAAAAATGAATGTGACTTTGGATGTCAAAACAGACCACAGTGAGAACAAAAGTTTAGTCTTCCTGGCCTTGCTACTAGAAACGGCTGTTTAAAATTTGTTTACTTTAGAACTTATTTTATGAAGATAGATGGTGGAGTAAAAGGAATAAACCAGTAAATAATTGTCTGGAAAATCTGGAGAGTGAAAGGTACGGTGATTTCATTGAAGGCTATTAAGAGCAAGGTCAGTGTCAGCAAATCAGAGAAACATTTCACCTCATTAAACTGAAGTGAGTTCATGGTATTAAAGACCTGAAATGCTTTTATGCCCAGAACTATTCGTCATGCCATCTCCTGCCACAGTGTGTGGGAGATGGGCTGGGGAGAAGATTTGTGGAAAGAGGTGGAAAACTTTAAAAAAAAAAAAAATTCCATAATCAGTTGAAGGTGATATTAAGACAGCCATCATTTAAAGACCAAGAAAAGGTTATTCTCTAAGTGACTGAATTACAGGGGAGAGGACCAAGCATTTCAAGGACTCTTTGTTGAAATATCTTGTGTTTTTAGAACTGTTTTCTAATGTCACAGCATTAATCCCTAGTAATCAGTATTTCCAAAAGGGGGAAAAACCCTGACTCCAAAAGGTTCTTAAACCATAAATCAAATCCCAACAAGGTTATGGATTTGAAAAGGCTGATTGTGGTTGTGTTCTTAAACATCAGTTCTATGTACTGATGGAAAGAAAAAATATCAGCAAAAAGACTCTTGGTAGTAAATTCAGGTTTCCTAAAGGACATACAAAGTTGCAAGTTGTTCTGTGGGCTCTGTCAGAAAAAGTTTTTAAAAAACATGCTTTTATCTGTTGATAAGACAGAACCGTCCCTCTACCAGAGGCATTCTGCTGCTTTCACTGGCTGGGTTTTTTTTTACTTTTATTTATTTTTTTTGCAGCCCCTACCTGGTGAATCTGGGGATCTCATGTAATGAGAGTCTTTCTAGAATTATAGCTCTCTCTCCTACTTCTGTGAATGAGGCTCATTTCCAGCATTGTCTGAAACTCCTGCATATACCCCAATAAAAATCTGTTAAGAGAGGAAATTTGATGAGCAGCTTCTGACAGTCTCAGGTTACAGATAAATACAGTCAATAGTTGGCAGCTTTAGACTCTTTCAGGTATCGATTGCCTAAAGCTTTAAAAAAAAAAAAAAAGAATTTTTTTTTCCCTTCATGATTCTGTGGGTGGACTGGGCTTAGCTGGGAGGTTTTTCTGCCTTATCTGATGTCAACTGGTGTTGCTCAGTTGGTTGCATTCAATTGGCATCTTGGCTGGGCTGAAAGTTCCAAGAAAGCCTCACTCAGGTGTCTCATGGTTTGCTTCTCACGATGTTCTTTCTGTGTGGCTAGCTGAGCTGCCTTACAGAATGGTAATCTCAGGTTAGTCAGACTTCTTATACTACAGCTGGCTTCCAGAGGGAAAGCAGAAGTTGCCAAGCCTTTTACAGGCTGGGACTGGATCTAGCACAGAGTCACTTCCACCCAAGTTACAAGACCAACCCAATTCAAGGAAAGGAAGTAAACTACTTCTTGATAGGGAGAGTGGCTTGCTCATACAGAGAAAAACTTGATGGCAGAATACCGATCTGAGCCTCATTACCCACTTTAAATGAACACTATTTAATTTTATAAATTAGATTTTCTCACGTGTCTTCAGCTCCCTTTATTAGAACAATCTTACATTCCCTTGCCAGTTCTAGCCAGCATTTTCTGGTCCTTTAGGAAAGATGATCCTAATTATTCTTAGTATAATTAGTTAGTTAGGCCTTACTACGTGCTTAGGACTGAGTTTAGTTCTTTATGTATATGATCAAGTCATTAAAACAGCCCTGTGGGAAAGATACTATTATCCTTATTTTCTTGATTAAAAAAACTGAGGCTTTGAGTAAACAAGAAAATTGCCCAAGTTTTCACAGCTTATGAAGTGGCAGAGCCAGCTTTGGAAACTAGAGATTTCTTTTTCTTTTTATTGGGGAATATTAGGGAACAGTGTGTTTCTCCAGGGCCCATCAGCTCCAAGTTGTTGCCCTTCAATCTAGTTGTGGAGGGCACAGCTCAGCTCCCAGTCCAGTTGCCATTTTCAATCTTTAGTTGCGGGGGGCACAGCCCACCATCCCATGTGGGAATTGAACCGGTAACCTTGTTGCTGAGAGCTCGCGCTCTAACCAACTGAGCCATCTGGCCGCCTCTCTGGCAGTTCAGTGGCAGCTCATTGTCTTCAATCTAGTTGTGGAAGGTGCAGCTCACCGGCACATGTAGGATTCGAACCAGCAACCCTGTTGTTGTTCAGGGTTCACACTCCAAACAAATGAGCCATCCAGCCGCCCCCTGGAAACTAGAGATTTCTGATTTCAAAGTTGGTACTTTTACACTGAAACATGCTAAATATTTTTTAGGTCCCTTGTCAAGTTTCTATTTGAAACTGCTATCAAATCCATCTTCATTAGACTTGTTGAGTTCCCTGAATTCTGCTCACAGAATTTCCCTGAAATAGATATTCCTGTTCTTGGCAAACCAACCAGGACAAAGGTCTGTGAGGTATTTCTGTTAACAGAAACTCCTCCAAGCTTTCTGATTTATGGCTTCTCTAAAAGCAGAAACATTTTGTGGGACTTCTGCTCTTCCTCCAGACCACCCCTGGAAACCCCCTTCCCAGATTCAGCTACTACGCACCTGAGTGGTATGGAAGACATTTCCACATCCCCAAGTCTTACTCTTTTCTTGTCCAATGTTAACATATCTTAATTACATTTTCATTGCTGAAATCTCAGACTGTGGCTGTCCAGACTACAGAGAATATTCCAGTAGGTTAAACAAATATAAGATTGGCTTTTACTATTTTGAACATTAGATTTTTGTCGTGTTCTCTTGTGAACTTTATAGTCTGTTAAACTCTCTGCTACATTCCTTTAGGCCATTAGTACTTTCCGAACCTTTCTATATATACTTTGATGTTAATATTTTATGTTTCTAGTCATGTATTTACTGTTTACCATCATTAAAAAAAGTTAAATTGCTCAATCACAGGCTTTGGGTTTTTATTATAAGTCTTTAATTACCTGAAGCATATTTCTGTGATAAAAATGACAAATAGATCCAGAAAGTGGTCAGATTTGGATGTTTTTTTAAATATTACAATTCTATTATAATTTTTTTGGTTATATTTTAGAGAGAACAAAGAGGTAGAACTAGGAAAGACCATAAAAAGACAATAAAAATATTGACTTCTACCTTTTTTATGCCATGAGTACAAGAGCTGTTCAGTCGTGATGATACCATCTTCTTGTTTCAAAGCCAGGGTGAACATTTTAATTCAAGGTTGAAATTGGTATTGCATCAGACCTAAAATACAAACTAATTTTTCTGAATGTAACCCTAGTTACCCACATTGTCTTAGGAGCAGTTTTTTTTTCTAAGAAATACAGTGTGAAAATAGAGCCACAGATTTTGATATGTTGTTTTCATTTTTACTGAATTAAAAATACTTTGTAATTTCTGTTTCATTTCTTTCTTTCCACAGATTTTTCCCTTACTGACTTCTAATTTAATTCCAGTGTGGTCAAAGAACATACGTTGTGCAATTTGAATGCTTTTTAATTTTTTTTAAAGACTTTTATGGCCCCCAGAATGATCTATCTTATATAGACTGTAGGCATGTGAAAAAAGTATATTCTGCTGTTGTTGGGTAGAGTATTCTGTGAATATCAATTAAATCAAGTCGCCTAATAGTGTTTTTCATGTCTTCTATGTCTTTACTAGTTTTCTGTCTACTTGTTCTATCAACTTTTGAGATGGGTGGAAATACTAGCATGCAGTCATGGATTTGTTTATTTCTCTTTATAATTCTTTTCATGAATTCTGAAGCTCTGTTATTAGGTGCATAAATGTTTATAACTTTTACATCCTTTTGATGAATCAACCCTTTTATCATTATGAAATGACTTTTTTTGAAATCTCTGACAAGCTTCTTTGTTCTGAAGTCACATTGTCTGATATTAATATAGCTGCTTCTACTTTCTTTCAATTTATGTTAGTACAGAATAGCTTTTACTATCCATTTTGCCTTTAATCTTTAAAAAAAAATTGCAGCAGCATAGAGTTTTGTGTTGCCCTTTTTGCTCCTAATGTGATAATTTCTGCCTTTTCATTGTTTTTTTCAGATCATTTACATTTAATGTGATTATTGATATAATTGTATTTGAATCTATCATTTTGCTATTTGTTTTCTGTATGTCCCTTCTGTTCTATGTTCTCTTTATCTTCTTTTTCTGCTCTCTTTTAGATTAATATTTTTGTGATTCCCCTTTGTCTTATTAGCTATAACTTATTGGTCATATTGGTTACTTTGGGGTTTATATTATACATCGTTAGTATGTCATAGTCTACCTTCTAGTGATCTTATACACTTATAGTATAAGAATATTACAATAGTATTCTTTGATTTCTCCTTCCTCTCCTGGCCTTTAAGCTATTGTTGTCATATATTTCATTTTTATATTGTTAAAATTCCTATAATAATTGCTATTAGTTATGCTTCAAACAGACAGTTATCTTTTAAAAAGATTTAAATTAAAAAAGAAAAAAACTTCTTTATATTTACCTTTGTAGTTTTTATTTCCAGTGCTCTTTCTTCCTTTGTGTACATCCATTTCCTTCTGGTATCATTTTCATTCTGTTTGAGGCACTTACTTTACCATTTCTTTTAGTGCAAGTCTACTGGTGGAGATTAATTATTTTAGTTTTTGATGTCTGGAGAAGGTCCTTATTTCATCTTTATTCTTCTATTTTCACTGTTTGTTTTTTTTTTGCCTCAAATCGTACTTTAAAGAAGTCGTTATACTACTTTCTAGTTTACACTGTTTCCAGTTAGAAATCTGCTGTCTTTGTCTTTATTCCTCTGTACATAATGTATCTCTATTTCCCCCCTCTGGCTGTTTTTCACACTTTGCTCTTTAGCACTGATTTTAAGTAGTTTGATTATGATGTGCCTTAGTTTTCATGTTTTTTTGTGCTTGGGGTTCATCGAACTTACTGGATTTTTTTTTTTTTTATTCCCAAGGAGTTTATTTGGGTAGATCTGGGGATGGGGAAGGCCCTACATCTAAAAGAAGGTCTTGGACCTTTTGGAAGTGACACTTGGCTTGTACTGGCAATGCAGGACCCAGTGGGCAGTGGGAACTTTGATCTTGGAGTTGTGCAACTGCTTGCCCACTGTAGGCAGCACGTGCTGACCATGATCTCTTCCGCCTTCATGATCTAGATCGAGTGGGTCCAGGCATGGTGCTGGGCACCCATGTCTTGATAGCACTGGGTGAAAGTGCCTGTGGTGGTCAGGTCCTGGTTTACATGGTACATGTGGGTGCCATTGTGATAGCTGCATTGCACCCATATGCCAAAGTTTTTCACCTGCAGGGGGGATTTCTTGAACACCTGCCCACAGTAGACACTGTAGACTGAAGACTTCTTCAGCTGAGATACAAAGTACCAGAAGCAGGACTTGGTGACAACATGATTAGGTGCGAAGATTTGCATATGATGAGTGGCATGTGGGAGTGGGCAGGCAAAGCCCCACTGCCTTGTACTTTCACAGTGTAAAAGAATGAAAGCCTAGGCTTTTATGGTAATCTTTCCACGCTCGCCACCACCCACAAAACAATTTATAGTTTTGATCAAATTTGAAAAATTTCAGCCATTATTTCTTCAAATATTTGTTGCCTGCTCCTCCTTTTTGGGATGTCAGCTACATTATATTTGGTCATTTGAAGTTGTCCCATGGTTCATTGATGCTTCATTTCATTTTGGATAGTTTGTATTGTTACATCTTGTAGTTTACTATCTTTTCTTATGCTTTGTCTAATTTCCTATTAAAACCATGTAGTATATTTTTCATCTCATACATTTTAGTTTTTATCTCTAGAAGTTCAATTGTATCTTCTTTTTTGTATCTTCCATGTGTCCATTTAACATGTTCAATCTTTTCCTCTAACATTTTCCTCTTAAAATTCTGTGAGTTTTTGAAGCTATATTGTGTTAGGAGCATACAAGTTAATACTTTGTGTGTGTGTGAGTGTGTGTGTGTGTGTATGTGTGTGTACACACACATACATACACTTACACATATATACATATATAATTTTCCTGTGGATTTTTCTTTTTTATTCCTTTTAAAGTATTTTGCTTTAATTTTTACTTTGACACTAAGATTACTAAAAACCACTAAAATTTAATTAGTTTTACTGGTTTCTTTGCTTTACCAGTTTTCTTCTGGTTAGTGTTTGCCTGGCAATTTGCTTCCCATATTTTTATCTCAATTTTTCAAGGTCCTTATTTTTTCGGTGTATCTCTTGTAGGCACCAGAGAGTTGAATTTTATTTTGTTGAAGCCTATCAATCTTTGATTTAGAAAGTTTAATTTGTTTACAGAGTTTTGCTCTTAGTTATCACAAAGAATCATGCAGAGATTTATAAAAATAGTTAACATGGGGGGAAGCACAGATGTTTAAGAACTCTTACAAAGGCCTTGGATCTGGGTCCCAATTTAATGGTTTCTGAATTTGTTCCTTGAAAAGAGGCTGGAATTCCAGTGGCTCTCATCAAATCATCTTCTTGGCATATAGTTCTAAAAATACTGATAGAGAAAAATGACCTTAACTCTCCTAATGTGGGAGATTATGCTCAAAGTACTGTCCTGGCCTCCTGTCCCACTTTAGAACGTGTCTTTTTAAAGCATTTATGCGCAATATTATTTTGTATCGTGCTTGAGAGTTAATTTTAAGGAATGTCAATCTTTTTAAAAAACTATATCTTAGTGTGTAGATTTTCTAATAGTTTTCATATTTTTTAGTTTATGAAGTTGCTCCTTTGGCCATTCCTTTTAAGATGGTCATACACTAAGTTTACTTGGTCACTGTTGAGGTGATTTTTAAAAAATTTTTTAATAGACTATATAGTGGTCAGGCTCATTTATAATGACTACAAGGTAACATGCCTATTACATAAAAATAAAATAATTGTTTTTGTGAAATGAATTGGAAGATGTGGCATAATTAGACAGTGGGCATTTGTATTCTCCTATTATCGCTTTAGAGCTGCAAAAATATGGAAGTAATTTATTTCATCTTGGTAATGCTCCTTCTTTCTGGTCCAACAATTTATCAGAAATGTTAATCCAGCAAGCAGTAAGTGGGGGAGGAGGTGAAGAGAAGAGAGGGGGATTTAAAATTAGCCTGGAAATATTGCACATCTCATTAAAAATGTAATCATGCGTAAAATGAGATCAATGAAAATTTATCTAAAAGTGCAAGAAAAAGGCATTTTCTAGTATGATACTGGATTTAATAGACTGGATTTTAATTTAGTCAATTTGCTACAAAAAAAAAAATCTCTCCAGGCTAAATAAAACAGTTTTCCCTCCCAGTTATTGTACAGACAGCTAATTTCAGACCCTTTCCTTCTGATATTCAATCTTATCTCTTGCTGGATATGGGTTTCAGTATATTGCAGAATTTGTTTTCTTTACATTTTCCATTACTTCTTTCATTTGCATGATAAATGATTAAAAGTAGAAACAGGAAAAAACCCCATGCAGAACATTTCTTTATTAATTTTGTTTAAATTACAGTAACTTTCTTATTCATTCTCACCCTCCCCATTTCACAACCAGTGTATCTGAGAATTATTTTAATATTTTGTTGTATAGCTAGAGAAGTGGGTTACACATTTTTTACCTTGCACTTTCTTCAAATAACATTTTATTTCATTCTTACAGTTTTTGTTCTTTGTAGTTTACATTTCGTTTTCTGTCTTGCACTGTTAATGATACTGATAAGTTCCTCTAAGAGACCTTTGTGTTTAAAGCTGAGTCTAAGATCCTGGGTTTCAGTTGTGTTGACATTGATGAACTTAAGGGCTTTGAAGATTTATTTTATAGTTGATATCATCACAATTCTTAAACAGTAAGTAGGGTTTGTAAAATTTGGCTTCATTTATGTTTTCTGCCTCTTTGCTGTTAGGTGTTTTCCAGTCTGATAATTTAGAAATGTGAAATGATGTAACTAGCTAATTAAACACATTCATGAAAATCATCTAATGCCTCCCTATCCCCCAGGGATGAAAAGAAGCTAGCTTTAGCAATAAAAACTTGCCTGGGCAAAATTTTCCTGAGCAAAAATAAAATTATTGCACAAACTGAATGAATGTTTTCTGCAAAATTTATCTGTAAGAGAGGAATCCTATATCATCATTTTAGGATCATTCACATAAATAACTTTTTTTTTTCCCTGTTACACAAATTTTAGGTTAATACTTTGCTGTTTTTTTAAAAAAATGTAAAGAGTACAGTTAATTGAAAATTCCCTTGATCATTTTTCCTATCCTACTCCATTCTCTAAAAGTAACACACTGGTTAGTAGCTATCCTTCCTGATGTTTTTCCTTGTAAAATAGATATGTACCTGTAGAAATATGTTAGTTTTAATTTTTGTTAAATTATTCTAGTGTAAAAGTTAGTATCCCTTTTTAATTTTTCTGCATTTTTCTTATTTTATTTAACATTATGTTTTTGAAATTTTTCTATTTTGATACATATAAGTCTACTTTTTCCTATTGAACTGTTGCATAGTATTCTATAACATGAGCTAGAAAGATCTGGAAAGAATCTAAGCATCCACCAATAGAAGAATGTTCACCATGATAGACAATGGTGCTATAATAACCTTTGTATATACCTCTGTGCATAGTGAAAATATTTCTTTGGGGAAGATACCATGGAATTAGGAAAGCGGGGTCAACAAGTGCACTTAAATTTTCCTCTGAGTACGTTTTTACCTAAATCCCACAGGTTTTACAATGCTCTTATTGTCATTCATTTCTAAATAGTTTATAAGTTCTATATTGATTTTTCTCTTAAACATAAGTTATTGTCATGGGAGTTTTAAAGTTTCTAAGTCATAGATTTTTCTGGCTATCTTTTTGATGATGAATCCAATTTTATTTCATTGCGATCAATCAGTATGGCTTATATGATTTCTGCTTTATGGGAGTCAATAAGATTTTTCGTCATGACCTAATATGTGATCAATTTTCTTTTGTGAGTATCTCTGACTGAGAAGAATGATCTTTATTATGTTCAATGTTCTATTTTATATCTCAGATCAAACTTGTTAATTAGCTTATTCAAATATTTTATATTACTTTTTGTCCATCTATTTTATCTGCTGATTCCTAAAAGCTGTGTTATTAGATACGCCCAAAAGTTCATGAGTTACATTTTCTTGGCAAATACACCTTTTTGTCCTTTTCATGCATTTGCCTAAAATTCTCTTTTTCTGATACTAAGAATTGTTTAGTGTATCTTCTCTTATATTGTTATCTCCACTTTCTGTGTTATTTTAGTTATGCCTTTTAAATATAGCCTATGGGTTTTCTATTGCAACATGAAAGTTCGATTTTTAATAGATAATTGATCCTTCACCCAAATTAAAATTAGCATTGTGTTTGGACTTATTCATATCTTATTTATATTTTCTATTAATTTTTTCTGTTATACTATGCCTTCTTCCTTTCTCCCCCCACCCACCCTTCTGCCTAATTTTGGTTGATAGTATTATTTTATTCCATTTTTTTCCTCCAGTGGTAGTTTGTAAGTTATATACCTCTTATTTCTATTCTTCTAGTAATAATACTCATGATTTTAACATACATATTGATTGTATATCTTCCATCACTGTGTAGACCTTGTCCCATTATAAAGTGAAAACCTTGATGTATTTTTATTTCTGTCACTTTCTACATTCTGAAACTTCTCAAGTCTTTAGTTTTAAAATGTTAAAAGAATTTTTTTTGTTTAAATTTAATTGGTTTTACTGGTTTCTTTGCTCACCCTTGCTTTTATATCCTCTCTTGTTCTCGCTCTCGCGCGCGCTCTCTTTTCTGAGTACATTCTTGAGAAATTCCTCTTACAGAAAGTTTGTATATGAATGTTTGCATACCTGAAAATGTCCTTATCTTGAAAAATAATGAGAACTTCTGTAGAATTTTAGGCTCTAATCTTTTTCACTTAGAATATTAGTGATTTTACTCCATTAGAAATCTGAAGTCAATGTTATTCTTATTTCCTTTAAGTCCTATGTTCTTATGTTTTTTCTGTTTAGAACATTTCAAAAAATTTTAAATTATAGATAATACTTTTACCTACTTCACAAATAAAAATAATAAAAAGTTACATTCAGAATTCTTGCTTCCACCCCTCTTCCCTCCTTTCTGCTCTCCTCTCCATAGGTAACAATTTCTATTAGATTTCCGTTTATCTTTTCTGTATATCTTTATTCAAAGGAAAGCAAATGCATATTTCTATTACTCTCTCTTTGTTACAGAAAAAGTAGCTTACTACATAATTTGCTTTGCATCTTGCTGTTTTCCAACAATATACATCCTGGAGATAGTTCCACATCAGTAAGTAGAGATATTCCTGACCCTTTTATTCAATTGCATGGTATTTAATTGGGTGGATGTATCCATAGTTTCTTCACCCAATACCCTAAAATGGACTGCTAGATCATTTTCAATTTTTGCTATCACAAATAATGAATGTAATAACCTTCTGTAATGAATAACCTTCTACATATGCCATTTTATATAGTATGTGATGATATATCTGTGGGGTAGATTCTCAGATGTAGGATTGTTAGGTCAAAGGGTAAATGCATCTGTATTTTTTATAAAGATAGCCAGATTTTCTCCCCGTGTATCTCTTTTTTTTCTTCTCACTAGCAATATGCCCTTCATGACTATTTCCCTCCAGCCTTAAGAGTGTTGTCAAAATTTAAATTTTTGCCAAACTGATAGGCGATAAATGGTATCTCAGTGTAGTTTTGATTTACCTTTATTTTATTAAGGAAAGTTGAGACTTTTTTATAAGCATAATGACTATTTGTATGCGTGGATTTTGTTTGTTTTTTGTTTTTGTTGAGTGTCTATGCCTTTTGTTCATTTTTATTTTGGATTGTTGGTCATATTCTTCCTGAATTCTAGGCAATCTTTATAAATTAGGGAGAACAGTCTTTGTAATGTAAATTATAATTCTCCCCCTCCCTAATTAGTCACTTGACTTTTAATTTTGCCCATAGTGCTTTTTGGTGTGAAGGTTTTGATTTTTTATTCAATCAAATTTACCAATCTTATATTGCTTCTGGATTTTGAAGTCTAACTTATAAAGGACTTTCGCACGCATGTTAAATGTATTTCTAGTACTTTATTATTTAAAAAAAAATAAGTTTAAAGAAACATTTGTGTACTATCTTCAGGTGTACAAAACTGGGTACTTATCCAAAGAAATCCAAAACACTAATTCAAAAAAAATATGTGCACCCCTATGTTTATTGCAGCGCTCTTCACAATAGCCAAGATATGGAAATAACCGAAATGCCCATCTAGTACTTTTTTTTTTTTTAACCTTTAAGCCTTTCATTCTTTTTTTATACTTGTATACAATGTGAAGTAGAGAACTGAGTTTATCTTTTTCCCAGACTGTTACCCAGCTGTCTTGATACTTATTAAAATGTCTTTCTTCATCTCAGTAATTTGAGATGTCATTTTATAATATAATAGATTCCTATATACATTTCAATCTCTTGTGGACTTTCTATGCTGTTCCAGTGGCTTGTGTGTCTCTTCAGTCACCATTGTTCACTTTTATCTGGTGCGTTTTGATGGCTAGTAGGTCTGTTCTTCAATCATTTCTCTTCTTTTTCATAGTTTTCTTGGCTATTTAAAATTTTATTTTTCTATATGAATTTTAGGATCAATGTATCTAGTTCTAGAAAAAACACCAGTGGTATTTTATTGTATTGCATTAAATTAACTTAGGGAGAATTGACTTTGAGTCTTCCTTTCTAAGAATATGGTGTCTGTTTTTCACTGCTCTTACCCTTTGGTAATAGTTCAATTTTCTTCCGATCCTTTGGTTTTACACTTTTCTTGTCAAGCGTGTCGCTAGCTGTAAGTACAGTTTTGTCTTCCATTGTATCTTCTAACTGTTGTTTTATTATATAAAGGGTATTGATTTCTTTTAAATTAATTTTAAATACCACTATCTTATTGAATTATCTTATATTTTGTAGTGGTTTTTCAGTTGATGTATTCAGTTTAATGGTACAAAACATTATCATCCAAAGATAGAGATTGCTTTGCCTCTTTCCAATCTTATGCTTTCTTTTCTTTCTCTGTTCTGATTGTGTTGGTCCAACACAGTGTTAAATATAGAGATGACTGAGCATCTTCATGCCTAATTTTAGCACGGATGCTTACAGTGTTTCTCCATTACATCGGAAGCTGACCTCTGGGCTGCTGGGCTGCTGATGTGTGTGTGTGTGTGTGTGTGTGTGTGTGTGTGTGTGTGTGTGAATGAATGCTTATGCATGCACTTGCCTACCCACATCCCCACAGCTGCTCCAGAGGTCACCTGCAGACAGTTCCTGTCCATACTGCAAACTCCCTGCCTTTCTCTGCTTGAGCACGTTCGCTAGCAGTGGGAGGGTGTTCTTGGCCCTTGTGCAGGCCAGATTGGGTATCCTGTAGAACTGCTCTCCCCAGGAGTGAGCCCCCAACCAGTGAGGTTTGGAAATCGATGGATAAATACTCCGGCTTCTTCACCCTCTCAGGGAACAACTCAGAGGTGTGTTTCACATAGTCTCTCAGGATACTGTACTCCAGGTGTGGAAAAGGAGAGGATTGGGGGTGGCGATAGCTATCTTTGTTGCCCAGCCTTTGGGATCTGGCAGGCACTCTGAATATTCTTTCTGGAGAGAGGCAGCATAGGATGAGATTAGAGGAAGGCAGGGCTCTAACCTTATCCTGAATGGCCCTGAGTGCCCAGCTGTGTTGAGTCTTGGGTAGTCTTCTCTGGAGCAGTCCATCTAAGGACAGAGGAGTAGGGCAGGAATAGAGCCCTAGAGCTGCTCTCAAACCAAGGCATCTTTTGTGGCACATGTTTAGGCAGCGCTCATAATATGAGCAGAACTTTCTTTGGAATCCATTAGGATTTCTTATCTTTGGCATTCTGAAAACTTGCCGTGTGTGTGTGTGTGTGTGTGTGTGTGTGTGTGTGTGTGTTTCTCCCCCACCCATCCTGCTCTGTTCTTTTCTTCTTTCTCTCCTTTTAGACAAGTTTAGAATTTCTGGATCTAGTCTTTAAATCTCTACTCTGTTTCTTAATTTCTGTAGCTTTTATGCTGTATTTTGAGAGAATCCTTTAGCTGTATTTTCCCATTTATTTTTAATTTTCAGCTTTGTCCATTTTTGCTTTGTAGATCATGTAGTGAAGTTTTAATTTCAAAGATATTTTGAAAGACTGTTTTTTTTTTTTTTTTGAAGAGCAGTTTTAGGTTCACAGCAAATTTGAAAGAAGAGTTCAGAGATTTCCCGTGTGTCCCCAACCTCCCACACATGCGTAGCCTCCCCCATTGTCAGCATCACTTCCCAGAGTGGTACCTCTGTTATAATTGAGGAACCTACACTGACACATCACCATCACCCAAAGTCCATCGTTTACATTAGAGTTTTGTAGGTTCATTTGCCTTCTATATATTTCCTTTGGTGAGGTGTTTGTTAAGGGGCTTTTTTAATCAGGTTGTTCGTTTTCTTATTGTTGACTTTTAAGAGTTCTTTGTATATTTTGGATAACAGCCCTTTATCAAATGTGTTTTGCCAATATTTTCTCCCTCTCTGAGGCTTGTCTTTTTTTTTTTTTTTTTTGGTATTGTCATTGACAGAGCAGAAGTTTTTAATTTTAATGAAGTTCAGCTTATCAATTATTTCTTTCATGCATCATGTCTTTCGTGTCGTATCTAAAAAGCCGTTGCCATACCTAAGGTCATCTAGGCTTTCTCCTATGTTATCTTCTGGAAGTTTTATAATTTCTTCCTTTGTATTTAGGTCTACTATCCATTTTGAGTTAATTTTTGTGAAGAGTTAAGGTCTGTGTCTATATTCAGTTTTTTGCATGTAGGTGTCCAGTTGTTCCAGCATCATTTGTTGAAGCGACTGTCTTTGCTCTATTGTACTGCCTTTGCTCCTTTGTCAAACATCGGTCGACTCTATTTATATGGGTCTATTTTGAGGCTCTCTATTTTGATCCATTGATCTATTTGTCTGAGACAATTTATAAAATTTGTTTACCTTGTCTCTAATTTTGTTTTCCTCGTAATTGCCTAATCTTATTTTATGGATTCAATGTTCTATCATATATATATTTATAAATACATATGTGTATATATGTATGTATATATATGTTTATCATAGCTTTATTGAGATATAATTCATGTACCCCCAAATGCACCCTTTAAAATGTATAATTCAGTGGTTTTTAGTATATTTACTGAGCTGTACAATTATCACCACTGTGCGGGCAGAGCTGACTTCATCTTAAAAAGCTGACTCCATTTAAAAATGAATCCAAGTGAACCCTTGTGCGCCTCCCCCTTTCCCGCCACGTGTACTCTGGAATGCGCAGAGTCTTTGGGTTAATTACAGACTACCACTAACCCTTGCTCCACTGTTCAGCCTTTCCTCTGGGGCAAAGCACCCTCAATGTTTAACTCGCTCTAGAGCCAGAACCCCCTGTACTTTGTCCCTTTGTCCCCCTGGATCACCATTGTATTCCTTTGGAATAATAGGTCCATTACTTAGACAGGTATAAAACAAATGCTCTGTGGGTGGGGAGGTGAACGGTGCAGGGATCCATTTTTGTCCTAATGCTGTCTTTCCATACGTTCCCTATCAAAACTCTTTAAACCAACAAGCTGGACTTGTCCCCACAGTTCTTTGGCCTCTCGGCTCCTTTGGCAATTGTGGGCCACTTTGCATATGATGTCTTTTCACTAAACAACCACTATCTAATTTCAGAACATTTTTATTACTCCAAAAGAAACCTTGTTACCATTACCAGTCACTCCCCATTCTGCCCTCGCCACAGCTCCTGGCAACCAAATCTACTTTCTGTCTCTATAGATTTGCCTATTATGGATTTTTCCATGTAAAAGGGAGCATACAACATTGTGGGTTTTGTGCCTGACTTCTTTCACTTACCATAATGTTTTGAAGGCTCACCCATATTGTAGCATGCATCAGAATTTCATTCCTTTTTACTTTTCATTCCATTCATCAGTTGATGGACATTTGGCTATTATAATAATGTTGCTATGAAAATTCATGTATCAATTTTTGTGTAAACACTTGTTTTCAATTCTCTTGGTTATATACTTCAGAGTGGAATTGCTGGGCCATGCGGTACCTCTATGTTTAACATTTTGAGGAACTGTCAAACTGTTTTTACAGAGTGGTCACAAAATTTTACTATCTCCCAGCAATGTATGAGGGTTTCATTTTCTTCATGTGTCAATTCTTCCTCTGTTTGATATTTTTCTTTTGTTGTTGGTTTTCCTGAAGTGTTTAGTGATTCCTGATTTTATGTTCGTTTATTGGAGATTTCCTGGTTGTTTTTGTTGTACACAATTAAGTTTTAGAATGTTTATTATTCAGCAATAGATAACTGTAATGCATTCATCCTCTTAAACCACAATTAACCAGAATGCTCAGAAAATGGAAATGCACCTTTCTATATGAAAGCAACAATAATAACAAAAAACAAGAACAAAAAACCCCAACCCAATTTGCTTAAATTCTTGTGGTTAAAATTCTTTAAAAAACAAAAAAATACATGATCTTATATTCTTGTTTTAGGAAGTGTATTTATAATGTAATATAATACTGGATTCCTGGGGATTTTAAATATCAAATGTTGTCAGATCTGTGAGTATTGGTGGTGCAGGTTGAAGACTTACTTTTTTTTTTTTTTTAAAGAGGTTGCTTTGCTGAATGGGCTATGTGATTTCTCAGCAGCTCCTTGAGCACGTTGAGCCCCTCCCATGTTGAAACCTTTTCTTTCCTTTTTTTCCCGTCTTTCTCTTTTTGTAATTGGTGTTCCTAATTACGAATTTTCTTTTTTTAATTTTATTTTTCAATTACAGTGGCATACAATATTATATTAGTTTCACGTGTACAACACAGTGATTAGACACCTATATACCTTATGACGTGATCACCCCAATAAGTCTAGTACCCACCTGAGACCATACGTAGTTATTAAATAGTATCGACTATATTCCCTATGCTGTACTTTACATTCCTGTGATTATTTTTGTAACTGAAAATTTGTACTTCTTTGTTTTAAATATTTTTATTAAAATATAATAGTTCCTACCAAGCATTTTTCCATGCTGGTCTCTCCGTCTAGAATGCTCCTGGCAACTTTTCATGTCTTAATTGCAGGGGACCTCTTTTGATGTACAACCAGACTCAGTGCTGGGAGTGTGGCAAACAGGTCTGGGCTTCAGGGAGAGAGACTAGTGAGAGCCACTTACGGTGTCTAGGCCTCTAACATGCATTTGGAGACAAGTTAGTGCTCAGTGCGGAACATGGTGGTGCAAAGGCAGAAGGCCAGTCCAACCACCTGGACAAACGTGGCAGAACTTTGGGGTAAAGACTATGTAATTTAGAAACCACATTACTCTTTGACTACTACCTGGGTCTGAGAATGACACCTGGCCAAGGGGGCTTAAGATTAGGAAAGCAAAGTGCATTACAAACATGAGTGACTATGGACCTGGACCTAAGCTGTGAATCCTGAATGGGCTATATCTGACTCATTGGATTGGTCTTCCATATGTATAAGCTGAAGGTGATGCCCTTCTAGGTGTGCAGGAATGACATGCCCGTTAGCAAAGTCATCAGAAAATACAGAGTTTTGTAAGTTTGTTTTTCCTCCAGCAATATCCACAGACTGTTTCTTAGCAATGACATAAAGATCTTTCCGTAATTTGAAAATTCAGTTTCTAGAATCAATGGTATCTTCTTTGAGCTTTCATTGCCCTTGGAAATGTGTTCTTTAGCTAATTCATAGATATAGCTTTTAATATACTTTAAATAATAGAATTTAAGTATGTGCCTAGGCTGTGAGAATGTAATAACATGTTTTCTAGGTGTTTCAATGTTTAATCAGATAGTCACCAAATAATTATAATAGGTAGTAGTCAAAGAGTAATGTGGTTTCTAAATTACATGGGGTCCATTAGTTTTAATTCAAAAGTATTAATTTAAAATTTTACTAAGCATAAGGTAGTATTATAAAATATTTCCTAAAACTAAGTTGATTGACGAACTATTGAAATCTAGGCTTTGGTGAACCATCTGAACCCGGTGAATTTGATACTCATTCTGTTTCCAACTTGAGCTGTTCCTACACATCACCTTTAATACCCCTCCTTGGTAGTAGCCCTCCTTTCACTATCCTCTTGTGCATCTTAGTAACCTCATTTGTATCCTTTTTAAGCCATCTTTCTCCACTGAGCATTACTTCCAATCTTCCCTCATAGCGGAAATATTAGAAGTTGATCATTATAGTCTTGTTACACAGCTTTTCCATTTCACTTTCTGTAAGGTGAGTTCTAAGATGGGTCCCAGAAAATTGATGTGTAAGGAAACAATTTCCTGCTCAGGACTTCTACATGCCCTTCTGCTCTGAACCACAGGACACATAGCTCACATAGACCATAGACACAGTAGCTCACATTTGTTTCATGGCTGCTTGATCATGTAAGCTAATTATGATCATGCATGCTAATTATGCTTGATCTTTATGCTAATTACATTTCCCACCATGAGGTTTTCTGTATTAATCCATATGTTATTATTTTCCCCCAGAGTAAGCACTTTCTTTTTGGTTAGGGAACCCCAATCTTATGGCAAATTAATATGACGAGATCTCTAATATGACTCTATAAAAATAGTATTTCTTAAGTGGTAGCAGTTTCTTGTGGTCACTACAGGAATATGTACCTGCAGTATTTTTACTTTAACATTAAATCATTTATACACCATAATAATTGTTGAAAAAAGTGGATTTCTATGTTTTGTGAGTTAATACTTTCTTTTTCTCCCCCATAATGTTTTTTTCAGTGGTTGTCTTTTACTGTCTCATCAGAGATAGTCTACAATGCCTCTATAGGGCTGACTTCTCAGAATCTGAGTGCTTCAGGTCTGTAACACGGGAAAAATAGGAATTGTGCCTTTCAATCTCATTTATGACCATCGGCATTTGACACAAGTTGGCAAAGTGCTTTGGGATTTTTGGAGAACAGACACTTCATAATAAATGCGTGGAGTCCTTATTGTCATCTCTTGATCTATGTAATGTTACTGTGAACATCAGTGCAGATTATGTCCACTGCTTTCCCATCTGTTCTCCTCATTATCTCCTTAAAAATTCCCCTGGATGGGCTACGTGGGATTTGCCTGTATGGCACTGTGTGCTGGCTTTCATTTCTCTATCAGCCCCTTTTTCTCCAGACGGACTGTGTGCTCACTGCTCATTACCGTCTCCAGATTCACATTGGTTAAATTTACTAATGATTACTGATCTGTAACATTCTTATTTCCCAGAAGAATGGAAAACAAATTTTGCCAGATTCTGTAATTATTTAAAAATGAAAATGAAGGATGGGGTCAGAGATAGAGGAACTTATGTTTTAAAAAACAGATTGCTGAAATTTTCTTCTGCTGGTAGAGATAGGAATATAGATACTCCTATGTAGTTCCTTCTAGAGTAATTCTATAAATACGTTTTCTTTACGTAGAAAAATATTCTGCCTGGCTCTCTAAGACTTTAATTGTGTTTCTGTGCTGCGGACATACTTGGTAGACTTTCATCGAATTTTTGTGATTAAAGGATGTTATATTACCATTGTAGTATAAAATGGGATATTAAATTATTTTTGATTGCAAGTAACAGAAAACACAGCCTAGACCACTAACTTAAGCAAAAAAGGAGTGTGTGGCTTAACTCCCTGAAAAGTCCAAGTAGGCTTCATGTAGAGTTGGATCTAGTAGTTGCAACTGGGTCACCGAGAGTTAGCAAACTCTCCTTGCCTCTTTATTCTGTGTTTCTCTGTTGGTCTGTTCTCAGGTCTATGTTGGCAAGGTGGCTCTCAGCAGCTCCAGGCTGACATGCCTTTCCCAGGGGAAGGAGAGCACCTTTATTGTAGACTCTCCAGCAACAAACTAGGGATCAACTCTGATTAGACTGGGGTTACATGTGCCTCACTGTTCTTCGAAGGATGGAAGAGGCTGATTGGCGAGGCATGGATCCTGGGATTGTTCTCGGACCTGGAGGTAGAGTCAGCTGCTCCTGAGCCATGGGAACACAGGATTGGACTGGAGTGATTGCTAAAGAAAAACCTAGATGCAGGATGCTGGGCAGGCAAAAACAGCAACTGTCCTCTACAGATGGTGACTCAGAACAGTCAGGTGATTACCCCAGAGCACAGAAAAGCTGCTCTACATTTAAAAGGAAAGTACTGTATAGGAGGGACATTGCATCTTTTTATAAACAGTATTTGTTTTATGGCATAGCCAGAAATGACTCTCTAATTATGATAATTTACTGTATTACAAATAATGATTCTTTACATACAAATATTTAAGTTTTGCTCGAGAATATTGAAATAAGTCTAATTTATTTAGTATTCAGAGAGAAATGATTAGCTACATGCCAAATCTTGAAACTTGACTTACTGGCTTTATTGTGATACGCCATCGAGTCTTTTATTTTTCAGTAGACATGTCTCTAAAGCAGAGAACTTTACACCCCAGAAATAAATAGTTTGTGCTTCCTAGAAGCAAGTTTTGTGTTTGCTGCTATTTGCCTTTGAACTGAAGGTGAGCCCGCTATGGAGAGGGAAAATACTGACATTTGCAAATTGAGCTGCTGAGAGCTGTACTTAAAGTTCATCTGTGAATGCAATTTCCTCATAATGGTGTCTCCACACAAACTTTGCTGAGGTTGACTCTGTCATGCATTTGGAGGTTGATATTCATTTGGTGAGAAGGAAATAAAAGGGAGCAAATCATCAACTAGTACTGAGCCCTGTGACGATCCTCCCCTACCCAAGCAGGGAGGAGGTAGGTTTGCTTTCTCTGCTGTTTCTCTGGTTGGTTTCTCCAGTGTAGGCAACAATCTGACTTCTTGATGGAAGGAAGCATTTCTGATTGATAGGTAGCAACTGCTGTACTCCTTGTGGAGGTGGAAATTTCCAGGTGTGGAGAGCTGCAAGAATTGGGGGATTCTTGCCAATATAATAGCATCATGGAATCACAGCATGTTAGACGAGAGGGATTTTTGAGATCATCTGGTCCCGCCTGTCATGTCATACAAGTAGAGAATGAGTTGTTCAGAAGTGGTGTGAATTACACAGGGTGGGTTTTGGTTAATGTGAGTGGCAGATGGCAAAATGGGGAAGCATGACCCTTTTGGAGGCACACAGACCAGTGTATAGTTTTCATTCTTCCACTAAGTGTGCTGTCTTGAGCCAATTACTTAACATCCAAGTCCTTCTGACATTATATTGTTTTGTGAAGCATTAGCAGTGATAATGTAGGTGAAATATCTACTACTGTGTTTCCCCAAAAATAAGACCTAGCCGGACAATCAGCTCTAATACGCCTTTTGGAGCAAAAATTAATATAAGACACGGTCTTATTTTACTATAATATAAAATCGGTCTTATATTATATTAGACCCACTCTTATATTAAATTAATATAAGACCCGGTCTTACATTATAGTAAAATAATACTGGGTCTTATATTAATTTTTACCCCAAAAGACACATTAGAGCTGATTGTCCAGCTAGGTCTTATTTTTGGGGAAACACGGTAGAGTGCTTGGCACATAGTGTATGCTCAGGAACCACTAATAGGCTTCCCCTTGTGCTATGGTACGTCTCTCTTCCTTTAGTTCAAAGTATTTCATCCTTATCTTGAAGTGCCCTTGTGAACCTTCACTTTATAAAACCCAGCACAGTCATCGGTTGGTGCCAACAATCCACTTAAATTTTGTTGATCTGATTTTTTGGAAACCAAACCTTCTCTGAGAGAGAGGGAGACAGGTCTGAGTTCATATTTACTTGGCAACATTGGGTGCTTTGTGTATGAAACAAGTCTGTCCTCATGAACATTTCACATGACAACATGGAAGTCAACACAAACGTAAACACAGACAAATACAGCCACATGCAACACAAAGAGATCCCAGAACTTGATCTTTCCCTCACCTACCTTTCTACTACCTGTCTACCCCTGTCACCCTCGTTACCTGCCACACTGGCCTTCAGGACATTCCTCCACAAGATCGAATTAGTTCCTGCTCTACAGACGTGGAACTGGCTGTTCCCTGTACCTGAAAGGCTCTTTCCCCATTCTGCTTGGCTTCTTATCATTCAGATTTTTTTTCAGCGTCCTTTGCTTATCAGCCAATCTGACATGGCCCTTAGTCCTTCTCCCTCATATCATCCTGTTATACCATTTGTTATTTATATGTTTGATGTTTATTTAGTATTATCTGTGTCCTCCTGGTGGACTACTATCTACACAGTGACTATGCAGTTAACATAGTTAACTCTGTTATATAGATAACTCCATAGTTACTACGTAGTTATTTCTCTTGTTCCCCACTGTGTAATTAATGCCTAAAGCAATGTCCAACAGACAGGTAAGCCCGCAATAAAATTTGTTGGATGAAGGAGTGAATTTGATCCCATGTTGGGCAGCATTGTGAATCATGGAAAGAGGTCTGGGCCAGTATTATAAGCTACTAAAAAGTAGCCTCCAGATATTGTGATCTTAGGATAAAAATTTCACATTTTGGATCTTGATGGCTTTTCTGATAAAATAAGGTTAAACTGGATCACGTAAGGTTTCTTTCAGCTCTTCCGTTCTGTGATTCTTTGTCTGTTTTCTTCCATGCTGGACAATTGATGGGGTTTAGGACAGGCTACTGCAAAACATGGCACTGTGGCATATTGAATAATATAAGCTGAAGGAATTTGAGCAACAACAGGGGCAGGAAGGACTTTCTGACCTCCCCCTTCTTCCCTGAAGCAGCTCATAGAACCTCATGTGAGAGGTGCCCTTCCTAGATCCAGAGGAAATGAACATCCTTGTCTGAGGATGGAGGTGCACTGGAGTCCAAACAGACAGGCCTGGCTAACTTTCCCCAGTTACTACCAGTAGCTCATACCCTTTTGTCCTATAACGTTTTCCCATAGTTTTCCATTCTTCATCAAACCTGGTATAGAAACGTTCAGGCTTAATTATTCTTCCATTCTTCGTTTCCTTATGAAGGCTCTGATACAATGCAAAACTTACATAAAATGAAGTTGCGTGCTTTTATCCTGTTAATCTGTCTTTGTCAGTTGAATATACAGGCCTAGCCCTAAAAGTGTTGAGGAAAAGTTTTTCCTGCCCTATACGATCTAATAAGAATTTACCCTTATAAGTAAAGGTCATCTTTTAGAAAGTTTCTATGTATCAAGGCACAAATGATATGCCAGGTAGTAAGTGATGGTTATAGAGAATCAGACAATAGATGAGAAATAGGCATTGTCTAAGAAAGAAAGAATAACTTTATATGGGGTGAAATATTCCACTACAGGTGGAAGATATATCCACAAATACTAAAGAGTCTTTCTGATAAATAGAAGAAAGGTAATAGCAACTAAAACATAAGTACTAACCTAAATTATTCTTTCCTATATAATTTTAATGAGGGTTATATAAAATTAATCTTTAGGCTTTTATTTTTGTGACTTCCTTTATGAATAAACACTAACAATGGGCAGAATTCTTTTCCTTTCTTCACACCAATTGCCTTTCAGAATAGACAATACTAAACACTGTATTAGCTTCCTATTGCTGCTTTAATAAATTACTGTAAACTTGAGAGTTGAAAATAATACAAGTTTAATATCCTACAGTTCTGAAAGTCACACGTCTGAAATGGGTCTCATTGGACTGAGATCAAGGTGTCAGTGGGGCTGCGATCCTTCTGGGGACTCTAAGCAGAGAATTTGTGTTTTTTTTTGCCTTTTCCACCCTCTAGAGGCCGCTCACATTGCTTACCTCATGGCCCCTTCTTCCATCTGCAAAGCCAGCAATGGCTGGTTAAGTCTTTCTCATATCATATCACCTTGGTACTCACTCTTCTGCCTCATTCGTCTCTTGTGATTACATTGCTAATTACAAGATAAACTGAGGCACATTAAAAATTTTAAGTTTATTTGAGCAAAAATCGATTCGAATTGGGCAGCATCCGATCTAAGACAGAGAGGAGCTCCAAGGAGTTGTACAAAATGAAAGATTTTTATAGGCATAAGGGAGCAGGAACAAGGAAGTTATAATAGGCAAAAAAAAAAAAATAAAGGGTTGGTTATTGCAAAGTTACTTTCCTTTAGGGGATGGCAGGGGCCTGTCAGGCAGCGGACCTCACTAGTGCTGATCAGGTGATTCCTGATGGACTGTTTTAAGATTCCATTTCTGGAAGAGTTGAAACTAAGTAAGTCTTAGTTCGGTGATGTGTGACTTTGTTTAAGTGACTCCATTTTGGGCCTATGGTCCTGTTTTTAACAGGGCCCACATGGATTAGCAGCTGATTAGCTGATTAGCAGCCTTAATTCTATCTGCAACCTTAATTCCCCTTTGCCAGGTAATGTAACATATTCACAGATTCTGGGAAATAAGACATGGATATCTTTAGGGGGCCATTATTCTGTCTACCACACACTACTTATGAGAAAAAGAGTAATACCTATAGAAAAACAAACTCCAAGGCATTTACTGAAATGAAAACTCTGTATGTATTGTTATGTGAAGACAGCCACCATCTTGTTTTAAGAAAAAAGGTGACAACATCTACTCATTTGGTTTATTGAAGAGCAGCTACCGTGTAGGGCAAGCAAGATCCCCAATAGTTGGCTAAAAATACCAACTGCTGGGGATTTATTTTCCAGATCTTAGGAAACCATCTTGATCATAGAACTTTTTCCTTAGTCCACTAGGATCATCTCTCATGCATTGAGTTGGTGGAAAGTTGACAGTCTTATTTACATAGATATGTTGCCCACAGAACATGTTCACAAATGTGGTTTGGTTGAAATCCCTTTGCCCTGCAACTCTGGCCTCAAATAATGTATGCACAAATCTACAAATACAACCAACCACATAATAGAAACCGAGAATATTCTCCTGTGGAACAGCAAATGTAAATTTCTGCTTTACTTACCTGGTAGTAAGCTATACAGAGGAAGGAAAAGTTAACTTCTGGCCCTGATTCATCACTTTTATTGAAGTTAAATTCTTTTGTTTTAATGCACACTTGATTGAGCAAGCATTTATTGAGGCAGTTATGGTTTGTGGGAGAGACAGTTGAAGCAAGAACAAATGAATCTAATGTAAATCAAATACTTAGCCCTTTTATAGGGACTACAAAGACTTAAATGTGTGTTCTTAATGGTAATTTTTACAAAACTCCAATAGGATGCTTTGACAGTGATTGTTTCGGTGGGGAGATGGGTTTTTCCTTTCACATGCTAATCCCCTGCTCCTGGTGATATTTCTCTCCTTGACTGCAGTCACGGAATTGAATAATTTATGGAATGAATTTTGTTGTAAATTTATTGTGTCACAAGCAGGTTGTAATTTCACTAACAGTTCACTTAAGTTATTAAGTCAAAAAAATGTGGTTGATAGGATAGTGCATTTGGAAGGTTTTTTTTTTTTCCTCTCCTCCCAGCAAGTTCACATCTTATATATTTTCAAAACAGAGTACTTGCCTAATTTTTATTCAGAATCTGATATGCGAGAAGGAAGCACACATTAACATAAGTGGAATTGCATTTGCACTCTATTGTTGAATTTTGGAAGTCGTAAACAAATTATTGAAGATTTTATAGAGACAGAAATAGCATTAAACCCACAGTGCTGTGGTGCTGCTGCCATTGTTTCCTGAATTACTATCCTCAGCTTGCTGATGGGGAATGAAAAATTGGTGGCGTAGAGGTGAAGATGCTCCAGGAAGGGGGAAAAAAGCCGCTTTAATCACTTTTAAATTTTACTTCTATTCTGAGGTTAAGACAATGGCTAATTATTACTCCGCCAAATCTTACCCATTCCAAAAGGAAAATAGAGAAAAAAAAATCTTTACAAATCTCTCGCAGGGGTATCTGATTGGCTTCCATCTACATTCACAACATTCTCAGGCTCCTTTTTTAATGGCTGTTCAGCTGTGATAAGAGGCAACATTTGGCCACTGCAGAAAGCTTTGCTTAGTTTCTGCTCCCAATGCGTCAGCATTCAGAAAACACACATTTAAGGTCTCCTGTTATTTACATTGAAATTTTTCTATTGACCCTGTCAGTGTGAATGAATTTCAAACAAGTCGTTTCTTTCTCTGTATAGATGATTTCCCTAGGTTCCTGGTGGGGGTTACTTTTAATTCCTCTAGGAGTTACCTCTATTCTTGTTAGCACCCTGAGGATTTGCTTTCTATTTTCCCCCCTTGTTGCCCCGTGTGTGGCCTCCTCTCCCTGCACCCTACCCAGGGTATTCCAACCCTTGTGCTGGACGCTGGATAATAGCCACTATTCTTGAACAGAAATACTTTTAGGCCTTCAGAATAGACATTTTCACCATCTGTTACATAGAATCTAAAAACGTGATGGGAAATAGGTTGTAATTAACTGAAAAAATGGATAAGACGCGGTATGTCTTAATACATTTAGAATTGAGGAAATAGCCTCTCAAATTTCCATGAAAAGAAATGCAGCTTGTACTTTTTTTTTTTTTTTTAATAGGGTTTACTTTTTGGAGCAGTTTTGGCTTACAAAAAATTGAGGGGAAAGTACAACATTCTCATAAGTTCCCTCCTCCCCTCTCCCGGCTTGGTTTCCCGTGTTAACATCTTGCCTCACATTTATCGCAGTTGATGAGCCAATGTTGATCCATCATTATTCACTAAAGTCCGTAGTTTATGATAGCGCTTACTCCTGGTGTCATACATGTGGGGGAGGAAGAAGCTTTCCTCTATCCTCCAATGTTCTTTCAGCTGGTCTAATAATTGAATCTACATTAGACAGATTAACAAGATTTAATTACATGTGTTTGTATGGGAACCCCACATACACGAGAAGTTCAGAAACAGCAAGGGAAAATGAGGTATATATGACATTTTGAAGTAAGGCACCTAGAAACTTTAGAGGGGAAGAATATCGTTCGCAGGATTATAAGAAGAGTCGATGTTCAGTAATTAGAAGTTTGTCCTGCCCTGTAGATAGATCATAAAAAGTTATTTTTGGTGACAACCCTTACTGTGGGCAAGGCCTGTAATTTGAATTCTTTCAGGGAGAAGTGAAAGTTTCTCATGAACCTGTGGGGTCTCGATTGCTTTCAGCTCAAAATAATTCACATGCCGACATGGTACATTTTGGGGAGGCCTGTTCTGAACCCCCACATACATTCTATAGGTTTTGACAAATGAATAAAGACATGTGTCCGCCACTACAGTAGTATATTGAATAGTTGGACTGCCCTGTGCTCCATCTATCAACTGTACTACCACCCCTCCCTCACACCAAATCGCTGGCAACCACTGGTATTATACCATCTCCATTGTTTTGCCTTTTCTGTAACGTCACATATTTGGAATCATACAGTGAGTAGCCTTTTAAGATTGGCTTCTTTCTCTTAGCAATATGCATTTAAGATTCGTTCTTGTCTTTTGTGGCTTGATAGTGTTATAGGGTACGAAAATTTTTCCTCTACCCTACTAGATTCCTTTGGTCTAATAATCAAATTGACATAGGCTAACGGGAGAAAAACGAATTTAATTTAGTACATATGGGAGACTCACATAGACGTGAAAGGCTCCAAGACAGGCAGTTGAGGCTTATATGCCATGCGAGCTAAGGTGAGAGGGTAGGGGTCTAAGGCTCCAAAGGGAGGGGAGACAATTCACAGGAGGATGGGAAGAGCAAATGTTTGATAAACAAATGTTTGCCAGAGGAATTTGAACAAAGAGGCCCTGTCGAGCTCCCCCAAGCCTGCCATGCCTCGCCCATACTCTTTGTATTTATCTCTGGTGATAGTTCCTTCCTGGACCAGGTCCTTTACCTAAATTCTTTTAGGCAGTTAAGGGGGAGGTAAAAAAAAAAAAAAGATAGAAGCTCTACCTGAGTCTTTTGGTCCTTGAATTGAATTGTCCTCAGCTAAAATAATCCATATGCCAAAGAGGCACATTTTGGGCCTGACTATTCTCTCCTTCAGTAGCTCATTTCTTTCTAATTGCTGAATAATCAGCTTTTCATTGGGTACCACTGAGTAGGAACTCAGATTTTTCTGTTAGGAAAGAAAACATATGGAGATTTACCTTTGCTCTCCTGAGTCCAGCCTGGCATCTTCTATTTTCTTTTCTACCACTGATAACCTGATGGAGTCAAGTCACCAGCATAATGTATGTCCACAAAATAATGAGACTTGATTTAACAATCCACATGGGAAAATCAGCCTCATTAATTTGATATATTCCTGTTAGTGGTTTCCCTTGCTTAATTATAAATGGCATATAATGTCTAGTCTCTTGCTCGCTAAGAAAAAGAGACTTGTTCTTTATGCTGTATGTATACACTTGATCTGAAACCAGCGCAGGCAACTTACAATACTTTGTGTCTATCCCTGTCTAATCTATAAGGCACATAGTCAATCCACAAATACTTTTGAACACATACTTGATATTCGGTACGAGTATATTGGGAAGAGATTGGTGAATAAGATGGAGCTTACGACATTCTATTATAAACAATAGAGAGGCAATAAATAAACAAGTAATACAATAAGGTGCTGAGCAGTTCTACATAGAAAACAGAATAATGGGGTGGAGTGGCGTGTCTGTACATATTCTGTGTCCACATGCATGTGTGTGTAGTATGCATGTGCATGTAGTATGCATGTGCATGTAGTATGTATGTGTGTGTAGTATGTATGTATGTGTAGTATGTGCATGCATATGCGTAGTGTGCACGAGTGTGTGTGTGTGTGTGTCCGTCAGGAGGCAAGTTGCAGCTGCTTTTGCTAGGATGTTTAGGAAAGGCCCCTCTGAGGAGGTGACATTTAATTTGATGAGAAGCAGCCAACCATGTGAAGATCTGGGGAAGGGCGTCCAGGTAGAAGGAACTGCAAGAGCAGTGGCTCTTAGATGGAGCTGGGTGTATCCCAGGAACTGAAAGAAGGTTGATGTGACTGGAGCAGATTAAGTGATGGGAAAATGGAGATGAGGAAAGGCAGGTGGGGGCCAGATAGTATCTGACCTTGAAGGCTGTGATGAGGAGTGTTTGTTCTAAGATATATTGGGAACAATAAACCTTACCCAAAGAGAGGCCTTTCCCTCTGCTCCTGAGAGCTTCTTGGAATGTCCTGCCTAATAAGAGTGTCTTTGTTTACCTGGGGCTTGAGCCACACTGGATATTCTAACAATGAGATTCATGGTGGTGGCTTTGGGCCATGTAGTACCAGTTCAAACTTCGGAAAGACTGGAGACAAAAGATCAGTCACATGAGCAATCAGCCATACCAGGGTAACTGAACCCCAATAAGAGCTCTAGATACCAGGGCTCTGTGGTAATGCTCCACGAGTACTGTCACCCATCATTGCTGGACATGGGAGAGACACAGGGGAGCATAAAGAATGGGTTGGAAAGCAGGTTAGGGTCTTGACTATCACAATATTCAGCTAAAGGACTTTGTACTTTGTTGTACTTCATTTGATTGTCAGTAGCGAGCCACGGAAGGTTTTGAAGCATGAGAGTGAGATGATCAGAGATGGCGGTGTGCGGTTTGTTTAGTTTGTCATCAAGGTCAAGGTCACAGAGTCTTCTGAGACTCCTAATCGTGGGTTTTCCATGTGCGATCAATTTCCAAATCTTATAATTTAAACTTTTCAGTTTTTGTTTATTCCACACTCTCATTTCCATTGCAGGTGGGAAGCCTGGGAGCTGACCTTGGGGTGTAGGAATGAGGTTTCTGTCTTTAGAAGGCTTTTTCCACATCAAAATGACATATTTACATTTGTAGGGTTGTGAGGTAAGGGATCTAATTTAATCTCCCTGCCTCCCAAATTATTGGCTAAATTATTGACTAATTCAGCCTTTCCTCACTGATTTTAAACACCAGTCCACACAGATGATGAAGGTTAAGATCCAAACATACCATGAGATTGTTTGGTGATTTTGTCAACCAGTTGTACTTATACTAGCTTCCCTAAGACGATCTACAACCCTTTACTGCAGAGTTTTCTATCAAGTGGCTTGTTTTAATTTGGGTTCCCCTGGAAGCAGACTCTGAGGCAGAGGAGGGCTTTTGGGAAGTGTAACAAGGAAGGGAAGTTAGTCAACAAACATTCCTTTATGGTGCAAGTTACCATTGTGGGTAATTAGTTTTGGTTTTAATCTGTGAAATAAAAATTGTTATAACTAACATTTATGTAGTACTTACTATGTAGTAGGCACTTTTCTAAATCTTCTATAAATCTTAACTCATTCTTTAAAACAACTTCATAATTTCTCCATTTTACAGATGAAGAGACTGAGGCAGGTAGAGATGAAGTCTGTATCGAAGGTCACATAGCTTGTAAGGGGCAGATCTAGGAATCTGCCGGACTTTCATAGACTGTAGGACTGATTATCCAGGAGGAAATATTCTTTATAGTGAAGTGTTTGAAAAACCAAGGCTTCTGAAATTACATCACTGGGGAAAACTGGTGAAAGTATTGCTTTTTCCCTTTAGTAATTAAATGTTTGTGCAAACCCAGGCATGGCCTTTAGATATGCCATTCTAATTTGAAATAGAGTAGGGAATAATTTCCCAAAGAAAGCCATTTAAAAAAATAGTGATTAACAGAGAGTGTCCACTTGAATGATCTTAACATGGATTTATTATAATGCTGTATGTAGAGTAAGGAATGGAGGAAAACACAAAAACAAAAACCTTTTGTTTTTGCTGGCATTGGTTTACCTGTCCAGCTTCTTTCCCCATCTCCATGTATCAAAAGTTAAAGTGGAGGAAACATTTTACCTTTCATTTTTAATAAAAATATGGTTAGGACGCTCATGTCAGAATACATTCATTTTTTAAATTTGCGTTTCATTTATCTGTCCCACTGATGTAATTGGTGCTCACTCACCCCAGGATACAGGTTATTAACCTACTAACCTGAGGAAAAGAAAGTATGATAAAAAGTACACGCTATGGTTTAGTTGACCAGTTAAGTCATTCTCTTTTTTTAAAATAACCAATTTTCTTGCTCTTTCTGCCCATACCAAATTGTGCTCTGCAAAGCTCTGTTAGCCATGGAAAATATTAATTACTTCAAGGCATTATTTTCAAAAGAATTATAAGTAAATTACTTTAAAAATTAGACGTTGGTTTGCACCATAGTGGCAAGATGATAAAATATTTCTATTTCATGTACCTGCATTCAAATTAGAGCCTTATTGTTAGTGATTTGAAATATATACTAAGCTATTTTTCTTATTCATATCTTAAGAGCAGTGTTAGTTAATGCGTTCCTTAAGCACATTAGCTAATTAATCTTGTGGAAAGTTATGTAAAGATAATAAGAGTTTTAAGAAACATAAAGAAGTTGTTGGTCAAATTGTGTGCCAAACCAACATAGCTCACATTACGTGTTGAAAATAAAACCATTACTATAACAGCTAACATTTCTTTGCCAGCAGCATTTAGCGCAATGTTTTGCACTTTGTAGCATTGAATACAAGCTTGTTGAATGAACAGATACGATGGTTATTTTTATGTGTCAGCTTAGGTAGGCCATGGTACTCAGATATGTAGGTGAATGTTATTCTAGATGTATCTGTGAAGGTGTTTTTTAGATGAGATTAATATTTAAATCAATAGTATACTGAGTAAAGCAGGTCACCCTCCATAGTGTGGGTGGGCCTCATCCAATCAGTTGAAGGCTTTAATAGAAAAATGACTGACTTCCCCTGAGAAGAGGGAATTCTGCCTCTAGACTTGAGATGAAATATCAACTTCTTTGGATCCCCAGCCTGCTAGCCTACCCTGCGGATTTGGGATTTGCCAGCCTCCACAATTGCATGAGCTAATTCCTTAAAATTTGTCTATTCCTTTCCTTTCCCTTTCCTTTCTTTTCCTTTCCTTTCCTCTAATCTATTTTTCTTTCCTATCTCTCTCCCTCCCTCCCTCCCTCCCTCCCTCCCTCCCTCCCTCCCTCCCCCCCGCCCCCTTTCTCTACACACACATTTTGTTATTGTGTCTATTTTTCTGGAAAACCCAGAGTAGTACAGGATGATAGCCATTAAATAAATATGACATATTATGGCTTGTGCAATTGTATTAGAGCCATGAAGGCAGAAAAATGTGCTGTCCCCAAATTTCGTCTTGAGATGAACATCATCTTGGATATTACCACTGAAATTATTTTGAAACTAATTTGCCTTGTGCTGTAATGTTCTTTTCTTTCTTTTTTTTCATTTCTTTACTAAAGCCCTCTAATACCATTTTCCTTCCTTCTTTTCCTCTGCAGATACCCTTTGGGTTACACTGACTTGTCTCTTTAAAGGTGTTGGTTTCTATCCCCCTCTCAGAATTTAATTTGAATCTAAGGGTATAGCAGTTTTTCTCAGCATCAGGCACATTCTCTTCCTGGGTTTTTTCAGAGTAGCATTGGTGACCTTGAGCAAATCACTTAACCCTCTGTCTTGTCTGATAAATGATGATCTTTCCAATGTGTTATAGCTTTAAAAGTTGACGATGCCACTAATTTATTCAATTAACTTTAAAGAGTAATCACCGGTTTTTGTGGTATGTAGCTTAATACCTAATTTTATTGTGAAAGCAATGAAGGCAACAGTAATCGTTTTGGTATTTGTTACCTTGTGTTCTAGCTGTCTAGGTGAGATTATAAATTAGAAAAAGTGAGAGAAAATAAAACCTTGTGTCTGTCTGACAGGCATCGGTGATTGTAGAATAGGGGAATGCAGGTGGCACAGTAACAACTGTGTGCACCAGAGGATGGAAGCGCAAAGAGCAGCCACGGCGGAATTGTGGACCGACGTTCAGGAGAGACCATTTCACTGTTATTTCTGCCATGTGCAGTGGACCCATGCCCATTGTGAGGCCACGGCAAGGGTTGGGTTGAGAGTAAGGGTCAAGATTTAGGGCCAGTCATTGCATCTACACTCTATACGATACATACAGAGGGCGCCAAAAAGATGTATACACATTTTAAGAAAGGAAAAACTATTAAAATTGTAATACTCAATACATATCGCTAACAAAAGATGAATACAAGTCACGTTTGACTGCTGCAATTACAAGAGGTGCTCAAAGTGGTTACCATCAGCGTAATTTTGATACATTTTTTCTTTTCTTAAAATGTGTATACATTTTTTTTTGGCACCCTTTGTGTAGTTCTGTACCTTAAAATTAATAAACAAAACAAAAAACTTTATGATATATCTGGCAAATCAAAAGGAATCTTTGTTTAGGGGATTTCTTTTTAGTCCAGCAAAACTTGATCTGTATAGATTAGCATTCCATTGGGTGGATAATTAATAAGGATATTAATTAAAAGGTTAGATGAAGAACTCCTTTTCCATATAAGTTATTGTGATTTCTGATGCCTAATTTGATTAAATGTTTCATGGGGGTAAAACCTTCCCATTGGGAGTTAACACACATTACTGTCGTTCCAGGAGCCAGTTGTTTATTCTGATGTAGACATCTTTACAATGTGCCTGCAGTTGAGGGCGTATTGATCAGTTTGCCGGCATTATAGATTTTCATTCAGCACCAGGGCTCCTGAAACCAGTGCAGACTTGCCTTTGAGAGAAACTCCTGTCCTATCAAACTTTTAAGAACTGGAGCAATGACTATCTGTTTTGATTATTTTAAATGCAGCCTTTTTGGCAGTCTGGACAGAAGATGACCCCTCTGAGCCCTTTTCAGTAGTGTGATTTTAAGATTCTTTGCTGGAAAAACTAACCGAATCTCTTGCAGAAGTAGATCAACAAGGGACTCATAAGTGTTCATTGTTTTACATTTGAGTCTTTTGCTGCTCTGAGGATAAAGACTGGCTCACTGCCAGGGATTAAAGGGTTTCAAGGTTGGCCAAATGATAACCAGCTGGCCTCAAGTAAAGTTTCTATTCTCAGCCCTTCTTTTATATGCCCCAAAGATTTTATATTTACAAAAGAATTCAGAATGAATTTGTCATTAGTGCTTGTTGGTATCCTCTAAGTCTTATCAGATAGGACACTAGAGAGGAAGTTTAGGAAGACAAAAAGAAGGGGGTATAACATAACAAATGTAAGTGAGGACCAAGAAAATGTTACAGGCTTGGAAATCAATTGTGGACTCAGTAAGGTTTTGGGAAACATTGAAATATAGACTGGTGAAAATTCCATGTTTTCACCAACCTAATCAAAAATCCAGAATTAGGAAATTGGAGCTTTGTAGTTTAATTCTCCTATACTCTTTTTATTTTTCAGTAGTAATTCTTTGATAAAAATGATGTACTTCAGAGGGGAAACAATATTAACAGGATGGCTTGTGCAAAGTCCTGTAGACATCGTGTTTTATGACACTTAGCTGAGGATCAACATGGCAACAGTCGAGAAAGCCCCCGTGACTCTCTTTCTAGGCAAAGTAAGGGTTGCTATTGGTATTGGGGGAAGGTGTATCCACTGAAATACAAGGTCAGTCCCATTTTCATGAAGAAGTTTCACTTTGATCTTGACTTTTTGCCCCATTAGGATTCTGGACAACATCATGCCTGGGCAGACCTTGCTTCACTCTAAACGTTTGTCTTCTGTCTTCTCTGCAGCAAACATGCATACATGAGATAGACAATGGGGCTTTGAGGCAGATCCAGGATTTGTGGGGCCTAAAACTTAGACAATTTTAGAACCCTCTTTAAGAAAACACAAAACGATGGGTACAAATTATGTATGAAAGTAAATATTTAGATTGAAAAAAATCCCACAAAATCACAAAGCTTAAAAAGCAGACAAAAAAAAAAAAAAAAAAAAAGGCAGACAAATACAACAAAAGCCACGTGATATAGGAAAATAACACAACATTTTTATTAATTACTTGCCTAACACACTTCAATGATACTTTTTTCCTTGTAGTTTTTGGCTGCATAGACTTGACAATGATTTTTAAGCTTAATTTGAAATTTTCCCAGCTTTGTTGAAATATAATTGACATTTAACATTGTGTAAGTCAAGGTGTACGTGCTGATTTGATACACATATTTGACAATGATTTTTAAATTTTGCTTTATAGTCAGAGGACAGAAAGATAATTCAGTCTTTTTTCCTAGTGTGGTTGATTGACTTCTTTTTATTTTTATTTTTTTGCTGATGCTTAGAAAAATTTATTTTAGTGTCCTAGCTATTGGTAATGCCATGTAAATTTTTATTTATTTTTTTCAGTTACAGTTGACCTTCAATGTTATTTTATATTAGTTTCAAGGGTACAGCTAGTGGTTAGACATTTATATCATTTATGCAGTGATCTCTCCCATTAGTCTAGTACTATATAGTACTATACATCGATGTTGCAACATTATTGACTATATTCTCTATGCTCTATGTCCTGTGACTATTTTGTAACTACCAATTTGTATTTTGTAATCCCTTCATCTTTTTACCCAGCTCCCCTCTGTCAACTATCAGTTTTTCTCTGTATCTATGAGTCTAGTTTTGTTTGTTCGTTTATTTTGTTCTTTAGATCCCACTTATAAGTGAGATCATATGGTAGTTGTCTTTCTCAGTCTGACTTATATCACTTAGCATAATACCCTCCATGTTGTCGCAAAAATGAGATGTCACCTCACATCTGTCAGAATGGCCATCATCAATAAATCAACAAACAACAAGTGCTGGTGAGGATGCGGAGAAAAGGGAATCCTTGTGCACATTTGGTGAGATTGAAAATTGGTGCAGCCACTACGGAAAATTAAAAATAGAACTACCCTTATGACCCAGCAATTCCACTTCTAGGTATTTATCTGAAGAAATCTAAAACACTAATTCGAAAACATAACATAAATGCACCCCTATGTTCATTGCAGCATTATTTACAGTAGTCAAAATATGGAGCAACTCAAGTGTCTGTCAGTAGATGATTGAATAAAGAAGATGTGAGATTGTGTGTGTGTGTGTGTGTGTGTGTGTGTGTGTGTGTGTGTATAAATTGCTTGACCATAAAAAAGAATGAAAGCCTGCCATGTAAATTTTTAAGATTGTTTAAGATTTAAATTTAGGAAACTCGCCCCCATGTTTCTTTTCTGTTTGGGCTATGAGATTTCAAGGCATTTCGTTTTTTCAGAATAGTCTTGATCTTTGAATGGACAACATTCATTGTTTTCAATGTCTAATATATTTGTAAGTCTTACGTTATTTTCATCAATATCAGAACTTCCTGTCAAATCAGGAAGAAATGTAATCTTTTTCCCAATGTGTTAATTTGGGTTCCTCCTCTTTATTAATTTAATGATCAAACACTCCAAGAATATATTCATTTTCACTAGTCAATATTTATCTCTTTCTTTAATAAATTACTGCTTTTGCTCTGACTTAAACATTTTTGATACAATTCTTTTCTTGACATCAGTAATTTCTATTGATTTCAACTCTCATCTTTGTCTCTTTTGTTAGTATCCCATTAATTTTTATCTGAACTTAGTTATTTTATAAATAAATTTAAAGAAGCCAAAAGAAGTAGCCTTCATATACATCCAAATCAGGAGTCCATACTTTCTGTCTTATTTTATTAAAACTTTATAAGACATCTTTCTAAATTACACATGTAGTTAAAATGGTATGTTTACACTTTTCTACTAAAAGAAAAAAAAGTGTGTTTCCATTGTACGCACTGTATCATTTCTGATAGGAGAGAGCTTCTGTTTTGACTATGCATTGATGAGGGCTGAATCCTCTGCCTGCAATTTTATACATCTGATGACTGGCAGAATTTTTTACAGAGTAGCTTCTGGCTTGATACCCTTCAAACCTTGTCATATCATGACACAACTCCTGACTGTTCCTTCATGTCACCTAGTTGGGTGAGCGGGCACAGTGGGAAGTATGCAGTACTCCTGGAAGCCATTCCTCCAGGAAGATGAGCAATATTTTAACTATACATGGAAGGGACAGCAAAACACATTAGTATATTCCATAACCCCCAAGTCAATGTATTCCCAACTCAACTTCCGCTTTACCAAGCATCAAAACTGCCTGTAGTCACTGTAGTACCACCTGACACGGGAAGTGTGACAGAGAAGTCAGAATGGAAAGAGACAATGTCCCAACTAATTATGGTTAAAAATATATTGGCTTTGAAAATTTTATAAAAACATATTGCTAAGTCCTCTCCAGGGCTTTGAATGGGCTGTGCAAGTGAGGGGCCCTAAAGCTGAAACCTCATTCGCCTCATGGTAAAGATGCCTTAGCTGTGAAGATAAAACACAATTTTGTATGTTCTATTGAGGTTTTCTCTTGGTCACCAATATCATTGTCTTTCTGGGGCATACATTTTTTTCATGTTACCTAAGGTAATTTTTGCATCTAAATATTTTCTGGAATACTTTGCTCGTTATCTCCTTTTTCTGGTTTTTCTTCTTTCAGTTCCCTCTAACCATGTGTTTATCTTGAAGGAAACCTCTCTCTGGGCATATGTAGCTCCAATTTTAACTTGAGAGTGAAGCCAGATGTTTCCCATGTCCTTCAACTTGAAAATGGTTCACTTATACATTGATTTTCATAGACTTTCAGAGGCTCCCTTAAAGCTACTATAAGCATCATATACATAGAGGGTTTTTTACGTTTGGTTTAAAGATACTTCTTCAACTTTAATTTTGCATTGAATTTTTGATGATAGTTATGTATAAGTTAGATATACAAATGACTTGTCCCCATTTGTAGGATGTGACAACTGAGATGATGGTCCCTTATCAAAGATTTGCCACATAATCATAAACAAATATGCCCTCTACCATGTGCTCTCATAGGTGTGCAGAAGGAATCTTCTGGGAGTGATCTGAGGGCAGCAGGAAACAGCTGACTCATTCATAGTTGTTAAAAGTACCAGTGATGGAGACATATGATACTACCGAGTGAGCGAAAGCCACAAACTCTGGAGAGCGTTTGGCTGCCCACTCATTGGCTTTTTGGCTTTAATTTTTTGAAATAAATCCACCAGCCTTAACACTAAGCTAGGTGCTAACTAGGTATTATTGCCTAACAAAGAAAGTATTTTTTTCAATGTATTGAAGTTACTCTTTACGGAGATAATTTTCTCATGTCTGTGCAGGGAAAGAATAGCTAAAGATTTTTTAACAAACAAATCATAAGGAAAGCAATATCTGATTATCGTGATTTTTTATTGAGGCTACTTTTTTTTTTTTTTTTTAGGGGAAAGGGACTTTTTATTGGGGAACAGTGTGTACTTCCAGGACTTTTTTCCAAGTCAAGTTGTTGTCCTTTCAGTCTTAGTTGTGGAGGGCGCAGCTCAGCTCCAGGTCCAGTTGCCGTTGCTAGTTGCAGAGGGCACAGCCCACAATCCCTTGTGGGAGACGAACCAGCAACCTTGTGGTTGAGAGGATGCGCTCCAACCAGCTGAGCCATCTGGGAGCTCAGCGCCAGCTCAGCTCAAGGTGCCATGTTCAATCTTAGTTGCAGGGGGTGCTGCCCACCACCCCTTGCAGGACTCGAGGACTTGAACTGGCAACCTTGTGGTTGAGAGCCTACTGGCCCATGTGGGAATCGAACCGGCAGCCTTCGGAGTTAGGAGCATGGAGCTCTAACCGCCTGAGCCACCGGGCCGGCCCCGAGGCTACCTTTTTTAATTAAAAAACTAAGTTTCTCTCATTTTCTGGGAAACTCAATGTAGCTTAGATGTGAGAAGCCAAGTGAACAGTGTATATTTTCTCACTGTATTACTCTAATCCCTTTCTTTAGGTCAAGGTTAAGCGGGTCTAGGAAAACAGACATCTGTGTTTGTAATGCAATAAAGTGTAATGAGTGTGGTGACTTTTTCTAATTTACCTCAGCTGGATATGCAAATGAAACGATTAAACTTGTAACCCGTAACTCTGTGGGGGAACTGATGGGTAACGAAAGTACACAGCATTTACTGTAGCTAATGGGAAAGTTGTTAGAGGATAGGAATGTAATATGTTCTATTTGCAGATGTACTAAAGAGCTAGTTAGCAGTGTAAATGAGGATTTAGTTATTTAGGAATAACCTTCAAATTGGCAAAATTAGTCCCAACAGCACAATTTAAATTAAAAAAAAATCAATCATTTATGGTGTTTGAGTTTACTAACTACAGCTTGTTATGTGTATTTAGAGATCTAGTTTTATAAATGGGAAGTCAGTAGTCTCAGTATGGACATACTGCATCAGTGCTAGTTTTTATTTTTGTTTTTATGTCATATTTTTCCTGAAGAAACTCAAATTCATCACAATAATCAGCTAGTTACCATGTTTCCCCGAAAATAAGGCCTAACCGGAAAATAAGCCCTAGCATGATTTTTCAGGATGACATCCCCTGAACATGATGTGTCTTTTGGAGCAAAAATTAATATAAGACCCGTCTTATTTTCGGGGAAACACAGTAATCCCACAACATACTTGTCAGGAAGGCAAGGGTGAGGGTTATAGTAATAACTTTATAGATGTAAAAATTATAGATGCAGTCATGTGCTCAAATTCTATCATTAAGGGCACTCGGAGGAAAACTTTGGTATTTGATCTCAGCCAATATTTAGACAAAACAATGATTTTCTTCCTACAGCCAGTTATAAAATTTTCCATTTTGTAACCTGTGTATGTATATATTTTGCCGCCTTCAGGGGTCACCCTCCCCTTTTATACCCAAATGACATGCTCTGAAGTCTTTTACAGTCATAGGGATAAGTGAGTGAACAGTTGTAAAACAGCATGAAAGAGGTAAATCCATCCTGTTAAGGAGCAGAGAGAAGTCCCTCTCCAGATTCAGCCTGAAAGAGGACTGTGCCTAAACCATTCGTGAAAACATGGACTCTTAGGGTAAGAAGGGCCGTTAGGGTAGATTTAGTCCACCTTCCTCATAATGCTGCACGGATGGCTTCACTCTGTCACATCTTCCGTCACCAGGGATCATCTGACTTGAGCCCTTGCGTCTCAGGAAGCTAGTAGGCATATGGAATTGCTGGTCTGCAGCCACTTTTGACCTTTAAAATGGCAGTTTCACATGTTTCATCCTAATAAGTTCTTCCTTGTCAGAGGCCAAAATCTAACTCTCTGTCCCATTGCTACATAGCAATATTCTACCAACTGTTCAGGAAAGGAGATGTAAGCTCCATCTCTGGTACACTGTTCTGATAGTTCACGTCTTCTGTTTTTTACACTTTTAAGTGTTAAATACAAGAAAAACAATTTGAACTGATATTATTTTAGAGTTATGTCTTTAAAAATGATCTATAGATCCTAAATAGAATTGATTTTTGCCTCGATGTGGCCCAGTTTTTTTATACTCTATTGGTCTATATACTGCTCTATTATGCTCTATTGGAGATAAAATGAGGTAGTAGGAGGGGTAAGATTCCACCATCAAACCCTTCCCTGAATTTCCTTAAATAAGAATCATGTTCCCTCATTAAAGCGGGAAAAAGAATCATGTTCCTCCCTATATCTCTGTATTTCTTAAAACAATTTGTCAAAAACTATAAGACAGCACCATAAGATAAAGAAAGCTCAATGGGTATGATATGGAAAAAAAGCCTCATCACTAGAATGAGTTAAGATGTGCTGAAATCTTTCTTGAAAATGTTTTGCACTCATCCCAGCTATAATTCAGTCAGGAATCATCAATGGACGCTAAAACTATTGGGTGAAAATGTGATGAGGAACAGGATATTGACATGGTCCTAAATTCTCTCCGTCCAGATTATAAAGGGACAAAGAGTAACTTTAGAGTGAAGGGACCTGACGGACACCACCTAACCAAGTCGTCAAAGTTAGTATTGCCACTGATGGCACACAAATGACAGTGTGTGCCTCATGGTATGACATGATACACTAAGGACACAATATTGCTTCAGTGGTATTCGTGCCAAAAATGTATTCACAATGTGTAACCGGCATCTAATCTTGAGAAAGAATTATCAAGCCCAAACTGAGGGATATTTTGCAAACTAATTATTCTGTTATCTTAAAAAAAAAAAAAAAAGTCTATATCATGAAAGACAGAGATGGGTCTCCAGATTAAAGGAGACTAACGAGGCATGGCAATCACAGGTAATGTGTGAGGCTGTATTGCAGCTCATACTAAATGCTAAATTGGCACAATTGGAGAAACGTGAATATGGACTGCTTAGTGGTTAATGGTATTAATGTTAAATTTCTGACTTTGGTCACTGCACTATATAGTTAGATAAGAGAATATCTTTGTTGTTAGGGAATACACGCTCAAGTATTTAAGTGCTGAAGGGAACGATGTCTGCAACTTACTCTGAAATGGTTAAGAAAAGAAATGTTATGGAAGTTCTTCCCACTGGTATTGCAAATTTAAACTTAAATTATTTCAGAATAAAAAGTTCTAAAATGTTCTCCATTAAAAAAAATCTGTAAATCTGCTGGGATTTCTCTGATTTCATAAGACCCAGATAAGCATTACAACAGTCATTATGTTAACTGCTGTAAGACAGCGTGAAGAAATGGCCCCAAATGTTACAATACCAAGGTCAGAGCACTTTTTTTTCTTTTTTTTTTACAGTGGGTTTTATTTTATTTGTTTGTTTGTTTGTTTGTTTGTTTATTTATTTATTTAAAGATTTTATTGGGGAAGGGGAACAGGACTTTATTGGGGAACAGTGTGTACTTCCAGGCCTTTCTTCCAAGTCAAGTTGTTGTCCTTTCAATCTTAGTTGTGGAGGGTGCCGTTCAGCTTCAAGTTGTTGTTCTTTCAGTCTTAGTTGTGGAGGGCACAGCTCAGCTCCAGGTCCAGTTGCTGTTGCTAGTTGCAGGGGGCACAGCCCACCATCCTTTGTGGGAGTCCAACCGGCAACCTGGTTGGTTGAGAGGACGCGTTCCAACCAACTGAGCCATCCGGGAGGCAGCTCAGCTCAAGGTGTCGTGTTCAACCTTAGTTGCAGGGGGCGGAGCCCACCATCCCTTGCAGGACTCAAGGAGTTGAACTGGCAACCTTGTGGTTGAGAGCCCACTGGCCCATGTGGGAATTGAACCGGCAGCCTTCGGAGTTAGGAGCATGGAGCTCCAACCGCCTGAGCCACCGGGCTGGCCCCTACAGTGGGTTTTATTAATTTTAAGATCATAGTTTAACATTTTGGAAATTAAGGTGAATGTTACAATTGATGGCGTGTACCATAGTTTGTAACATGTTTTTTCTTTCTTGGTGCTACATAAAGTAATGATTTGATGAATGTCAGATTTGATAAAATATGGTAGTTGTTGGTTTTGCAGGTCCTGGGTTAATTTAAAAGAAGACAGTCAGTTGGCAGATTTTGTTGGTGAAATCCTTGGGAGATCCCAGATCCTGTGTGGCACCTCAAGCTTCTCAAAGGTGTACATGTAGATCAAGACTGGTGTAGGTATTAAAGAAATTCCTTATCCAAGCATGACATCTCAGTCTTCTGCTAATTTCAACCCCTCCAACACAGCGTCCAACTTATCCTCTAAATGTGATGGGGGTGGGGGTGGGGTGGGCAGAGAACATTATCAGAAGAGATGCAAACAATTAGCTTGCCACGCAAATTTCGTTTTGAAACCGGGAAGGTCTGTACATTTCCCCAGGTGCTCCTGGCCTCACGTGACTTGCTGAACACAATGGCCAATGATTCTAGTTTTCCTAAAAATGTAAATGCTTGGGTGTGTCCTGCATCTACAGTTTCAATAGATCAGAAATACCACGTATTCTCTAGGGCAGTCATTCTCAAAGTATGGTCCCCATATTGGCAAGCTCTTAGGACACCTTTCCCCACCCCCAGACTTAGAGAATCAGGACCTCTGGGGCTGGGACCCAATCTCTGTGTGGTCACAGTTCTCCTAGGGATTCCAGACAAAGTTTGAGAACCAGCGATCTGGGGGAAATGTGAAAAATAAAGGGAAAGAGGTTGCCACGGGTGATCCTGTTTAATAGAGGAGATGTGAACATGAGAAAAATCCTAAGAGTGATTATTTCTAAGCAGCTATAACTCCAGCCCTCCACTTGCTATTAGTGATCCCAGTGTGTGCTGGTCAGCAGTATTTTGATGCAGCTTTAACAAGTTTTGCTATTTTTATCTTAACTGTCACTTTTGGGGGTGTTGTTTCTTTTATTTTCTAAGGTGTACGGAGCGTGTGCATTATGTAAGGTTGGTAAGTTTGATCTATTAATGGTTTTCGGTGTGTGTTTTTTTAATGAGAAAATTGCACGCTATGCAGTTGAGTTGGATGTAGGCACTCCTGTGAGAGTTTAGTCTGAGTTTCGTACCTCAATTGTTTCTGTTGCCACATAGAAAGCATCTCTGACTGATTTTAGTTCTGGGTTGGTTTCAGTTAATTGGTTTTCTCTTCATTGTAGGGTCCAGTTTTCCTGCTTCTTTGCGTGCTTGGGATTTTTAATTAAAAAAAAATTTTTTTGGATGCAGACATTGTGAATTTTGCTTTTTCGGGGGCTGGATATTTTTGTGTTCTATACATATTCCTGAGGTTTGTCCTGGGACACAGCTTCGTTGCTTTGAAGTCATTCAATCCTTTCACTACTTCTTTTAAGATTTGTTAGGCACTCCCAGATTGGTGTCGTCGGGGCCTAACTATTCTCCACTACTGAGGCAAGACCCTCTGCGGACTCTGCTGAAAGCCACTGGATTGATGAGCTTTCCTAGCTTGGCTGATGGGGACAGGTATTGTGCTTGGCCCTGGGGAGCTCAGAGTTTTGTTCTGTCTAATCCTTCAGGTGTTTCTTTCCCAGCCATAGGGTGAGGGCGGTTTCCTCACACCGTGTGCAGGTCAGTTCTCTGCTGAAAGCTTGAGAGGAGCCTCTGCAGATCTCTGGGATTCTCTCTGGGCAGCTCTCTCCTCTCTAGTACTCTGCCCAGAGAACTGCAGCTGCTGGGCCACCCCAGATTCTCAGCTCCATTTCTTCAACTCACGGAGTCACTGGGCTGTGCCTGGGTTCTCTTCTTCATGCGCTGGGGCCTGGAAACTCTCTCCAGGCCCCAAGGGTAGGGCAATCATAGGGCTCGCCTTATTTGTTTCCCATTTCTCATGGATCATTGTCCTTTGTTGTCTTATGTCCATCCAACACTGTTGTTTCACATGTTATGTCCCATTTATAATTGAAGCGGGAGAGTAAATCCAGTCTGTCACTCCATTTTGGTTATATGTAGAAACTCTTAGTGATTTTGTATATAGTCATAGCAGTTACAACAATTCATAATTTTTAAAAGATGGTGTTTTCATTTAAAAAATACCCAAAAATAGTGGCTCAAATTTAGGGGATACAAGGCGTTAAAACACTGTAAATTTGTGGGTAGTCAAACAAGTGTGTATTATGGGTGTACACACACACACACATACGTGTATAAAATTCATTGTTCTGGTTAAGTGTTAGAAATGCTAGTACTCTGGATTATATAGTCATTATAGCAAAATCATCTGTGGAAACACATCCCCTCTCTGGGTTCCTTCTTTAGCTTTTCATTTAGAGATGCTTTTTCCAGGTGATATTGGCACATACAGGTGTGTCAGGTTCCTAATACCAAACTCAAAGAAGAATGAGAGTGACACACCTTCCATAATTCTCTTTTCGTTGATTGTACCATCGTTCTTCATAATTAATCTCCAAATAGTGAATTGTCCCCAGTTTGTTTGTATAAAGAGACCACACGCTCAACTGTTAGTGAGATCGTCCTTGAATCTAAATGGGGGTCATGACATGGGCTGGAAAAGTCAGATTAGGGTTTTGAAAAACACCTGATACAAGGAGAAAAATGTGAAAGGAGAAGAGGATACAAACAAATTTTTGGTTTAGTTGGGCTCTTAAATAGTAAGAATGTGCAGTTTCTACTTAGAAGTGGAGTTTGCTCTTCCTCTTTGTTTTAATTGGGAATTATGTTAAAAGTGAAAATAGGCTTCATTCAAAACACATTGTTAAGTTAGTAAAATGGTTTGTTTATACTGAAAATGCCTAGTGGGTTGATGGGGTGTTACATGTATTTCTGCTATGTTCAGTTATTCGTATCTGAAGTTCAACTAACCACTGAACTTACATGGTGGTAAACAGTCACTAAAATTTGCCTGGAGGCAGACGCAGTGGTTGGAGAAAGTTAATTTACTTCTTGAAAGACTTGATTTGAATACTAATTCAGGATGTAAATGTCACAGTTTGCAAGCTTCAAGAGTTACAGTGATTATTCCACAAGTACAATATTTGAATAATCATAACATTTTTTTCATTATGGAAGAGAACAGATAATCACTCAGCCAGCCATAAGTACCAGCAGTTATTCTCTTAGTCTCAAACATAATCTGAATTCATTGTTTTCATTATAATAAATATGCAATTTATAATTAGACGTTAATTACTAAATAACATGGTTTTCCAGTTTTGATCTTGATTTAACTAGATGCATTTGCATAGATATGTGCTAGCGAAATGATGACTCACTTTCTTAAAATAATTCACAAAAATGGCATTTGAAAAAAGGATTTTAAACTATATCCAACTTAAGACAAATATTGGCTATTTTGTCAGTTGCTTATGCTAAGGAAAGTTTGATTGTCTGTATTGCCTTAGATATTAAAGTAAATCACACCCAAGACTTCCTTTGAAAGCTTATTTTACTAGATTAAAATTATTTATCAAAGACAGCTATATCTAAAATGATTTTCCTCAAAGTGATGTTCTCTAGATCAGCTATATCAGTATCACCTGGGATACCTGTTAGAAATGCAAATTCTGCAGGCCCATCTCAGACCTAGTGAATCAGAATCTCTGGTGAGGGGGCCCAGTCACATGTGTTTTAACAAGCCCAAATTCTGATATTTGCTAAAGTTGGAGCACCTGTGATTTGAAAGACTGCTTCTCCGATTGCAAACAGATGCCAGAAAAGCTCTTTTTACAAGAATTTTCTTGGCCTGCACGAGGCCCTGGGTAAAAAAAAAAAAAAAAAAAAAAGAATTTTCCCCAATGTTTATTTGCATCTCTGAATCTCCTGTCATAAATCTGGTTTTGAATTGTTAGTTGAGGCTAATTAGCATTTGAACCTATTTAGAGTAAATAAGTGCAGCCTCCTCAAACCTTTTGTGTTTTTTTCAATTTAATACCCAAATGATCATTTCATTGCTTTAGATGAAAGTAACTAATTTGTCTTACGATTTCTACACTAAAACTAACTCAAGCTAACCAGGAGAGTTTCATCTAATTGGATCAATTCCTAATGGATAAACTCACCAGAACTAATCTTAATGCAGAGATTTACTTTTTCATTTGTCTTTCTCCACCCACAAATGGGGGACAAGAACTAACTGCCTCTCTGGGTTAGGGTTTTCCATATTTCCTGTTATCCAGTCCCCACAAGACAGGTATATTCTCTGCATTAAAAAAACAAAAACAAAAACAAAAAAAACAACAAAAAACAACAACAAAACTAACTGCCTATAATTATTGCTTTCCTTGGTACCATTTCCAGATGGCATTTACTGTCATGAGACACACTTAGGTTTGCTTCCATGTAGATTTTCTTCAACATAGATTGGCTTCAAAGTTTCTGAATAATTGTTGCAAGCTAGAGGACTGGGAGTCAGCTCTAAATTTTAGGAGAACATAAATTGGTAGTAGGCTACAGGTATACCTCGCTTTATTGGGCATGGGTTTATTGTGCTTCATAGATGTTGGGGATTTTTATAAAAATGAAAGTGAGACCCTCCACCACCATAGAAATAGAAATTATCACTTGTTTTATTACAAGACTTGCTTTATTGTGGTATTTTGGAACCGAACACGCAATGTCTCCGAGGTATGCCTATATTTCAAAGCCAGGAAGAGAAAACAAAACAAAACAAAACAAAACTGTATTACCTGTTGTCATGCAGCAGCCTACCAGTCTGTCCCCTCGTACCTACCCCTAAAGAAAGGAGAGTCTGTGAGACTGATCCTTTCAGGGACTTTGCTTCACCTTTGTGCGTACACTTTATGTCTCCCTGTTTGGCCCCAAAGGATGGCTGGTTAGTCAATGACGGGTAAGATTCCTCAAGGGAGGAACAACCTAAGACAGGCACAGTCGCATAAGGGCCATCTGGAGAACTCATGGGGTTGATAGAGGTGGGCATAGACCCCCATCTTCCCTGTCTAAGGAGAGCTTCTGCTTCTGTGGCTATATTCCTTCCCACAACCTGCTTGGGAAGAGATTCAATGATGTGATAACATCAGTTCTCCATTTATTCATATCAGTAAATTTCAGCATAAAGGTTTTGTCCCTTGGGGAGGTACATACAACAGTTACTAAGACATCCTGGGACTTTCGGTTCTGGCTGCTTGCAGGCAAGGGTGATTGGTTTGAATCAGTTTCCTAGTATAATGTATGAAATTCACAGACCGTGGAGAAAACAATGTTACTTCCTTGCGTGAACATCAATAAAAGCCACAAGGTGGCCCGATTTGGGACTCTCAGTCCTTTGAGGCTGTGAGACACTTGCCCCCTAGTGCATAAATCTCTTGACTTCTGTTTCTCTCTTAACCCTTCTTCGCCCCTTCTCGTTCTCTCACTGCCAGTGTTGTGCTGGGCGCAACATTACCCTCTTGTCTACCAGAGGAAAAGAAAGACCTTTGAAAGGTGAGTTTGAGAATTTTTCTACCCTTGTAAGGACAGAACTTTCTTAAACACCATATCACCTTAAAGGGTTGATACTATTATGAAAATTTATGGCTGTGCACAGTGATAGAAAATCATTGCTTGTGATGAGAAATTTCTCCTGTGAGTTGCAATGAAGGATATTTGCTCTCTTTGAAACTTGCAATGAGTATTGGATGTTAATATTATGAAATTTAATCTGACATTTAGGCAGTTGTTAAGTTCTTTATTTTTATTTGGATGGCCTCAGGAGGTTCATGCTCTGATAAGCAATGAAAGTTAGTGGTGGCTAAATCTTAGCATGAATTTCTTACTTACGATTCTTGTACTCAGAGATAGCTGGTATGTGCAGATAGCTTCTGAAAAAAAATGTGACCCCTCGGTGAATTGTGCTTTCTGGACTAAACATCCCAAAGTAGCCATTATAAAACAACAGGGTAGGAAAAGCACATCCCTGGCAGATAGATACATGGGGAAAATGGTGTGGGGACAGAGTCAGGAGTGCAGTTTCTAGGCTCTCAGCCTCACGTGGAAAGGTGCTGGCTCTGGTAGTAAATGGCCATCAACTATGATTGGATGGCCATCAGCTGTGACTATTTGACCATCTGCTGTAACCATTGAACAATTGATCACTAATATAACTGCCATGGCTACGCTAGCAGCAATGGTGGCTGAGCTCACAAGCGCAGATTGCAGTTAGCGAGCATGATGTCCAGGATATTGCATTCACCTCCAGGCTGCTCGCACAGGGCTCCTCGCGGAAGATGCTTGTCGCGTAGATTGTGAGGCGAGACCCTGGAGGGTTGGAGTGTGGGGACAGAGCCAGGAGTGCAGTTTCCAGGTGAGAATATAGTGGTATGACTCCTCTTTCTATGGCTTTGTTGGTGTTCCTTTTTGGTCTCACCATATCTTGCGTTTTTGTGTGGGGAGCTGGAGCTGAAACCACGCATGACACCTTGCATGACAAATGGCATAGCGAGCAGGGTATGGCGCTGGTCAAAGCTCTCCGAAGGGCAGTGGGGCAGTTTGTGCATATGAACACTCACTCTTGGGAAGCCCGTGAGGAGCGGTGCCAGAAGCAGGAAATGCGATCTGCTTGGGAGAAATGTGACCCCTCGGTGAATTGGTGGTCCTCCAAAGCCTCCAGATGGCACCCCACCCTGTTGGCCAAAGCAAGCGTCATCTTCCTCTTGGTGATCTGTTGCTGCTCTGCGCTCCTAGAGTTGTGGACATTTTACACCGAGGCCTCTACCCACTTGGACGCCTGGGACTGTGAGCGGTTCTCTGACCAGCATACGAAAACCTGTGCAGCTGCTGGAGAGCTGGACACCCATGGAGGGGTGGGAAGACGTGGACGGTTCTCCAACCAGCATAGGCCAGAGAAAGCAGTGGTTGTTGCAGCCATGTGGGCTGGACAGTGCTTGCTCAGGCAGCTCAGATGTGGGACTTGTAGTCCTAGGAGGAAATGCTTTTTGAGTCCTCGGTGGAAGATGCGGGTGAGGTCAAGATTGTCCCTCACCCCCAGGTTGGGGAGGACTTGGAGCCCTTACCCTGCAGAAAGGACACACATTGTGAGGCCAACGCACAACCCGCGCAAATGACTGTGGACTATGGGGAATTGCCTTTCATCCTTGATTTGATGAACCGCTTGACTGTTTGCTTGGGAACGTACCACCATGTAGTGGAACCGGTGTACGTTTGCTTCCTGTGTCTCGCCCGGCCGCCATCGAGAATATGTAAGCACCTTAGCTGTGAGCCACTATTCTTCCAGCACGGTACCCTGAGAAACCCTGGCTGTGCCTGGGGAGACTGGTGGTACCCTAAGAAGCCCAGGAAGTCTGGCTGTGCCCAAAAGGACTGATGGTACCCTGAGAAACCCTGGCTGTGCCCAGAGAGCCTGGCTGTGTTCAGGATATTGCATTCACCTCCAGGCTTCTCGCACAGGGCCCCTCGCGGAAGATGCTTGTCGCGTAGATTGTGAGGCGAGACCCTGGAGGGGTGGACTTTGGCGACAGAGTCCCAGAGAGCAGTTTCCAGGCTCTTGGCCTCACGTGGAAAGGTGCTGGCTTGGGGAGTAAATGACCATCAGCTGTGACTAGTTGGCCATCAGCTGTTACTGGTTAGCCATTAGCCACTGATATAACTGCCGTGGCTAAGCTAGCAAGTGTGGATTGTGGATTGCGGATTGCAGTTAGCAAGTGGGGTTGGTTGGCTGAGAAGCAGATGGCAGGTTGTGGATTGTGTAGCTCCTGCTTCCCGTGTCTTCAATCCAGCCACCAGCAAGACTATAATGGTATGACTCCCCTACCTATGGCTCCGTGGGTGTTCCTTTTTGGCCTCACCATGTCCTGCGTTCTTATGTGGGGAGCGGGACCAGAGACCCCGCATGACACCCTTCATGACAAATGGTTAGGTAATTTTTTTTTTCTAATGATTTTGTGTATAATCGTCACTGGATGCCTTCCATTATGTTTTTATTTTCGCAATTAAATGCTAATAAAGCCATCAGGTATGGCTTCTAGTAGGGTTGCCAATATATAATGAATACAGTTTTTAAGCGTGTAGATAGCTGTATAGATTTAGGGTTGTACATTTGTACAGCTGTATGTAGCTCCCCATTCCCCAGTTCCACTTCTTGAAAGCAGCTGCTTCCAACTCTTTTAGCTATTTTGTTCAGGACTTTTCTCTTAAATGATCTATATACATTGCTACTACTTATGTTTCCTGCCCCCACACTTACTTTTAGACATTATCCTTGATTTTTTAATAGGAAGATGAGGAAGTTTTTGCCTTTTTACACCACTCACCTCCCCATCCCACACCCACACACTTCCCTTTTCTTTCTTCTCCAAATACAGTTCCGCTGTTAGTTTTGGTTAAATTAAATTTTAATGTTTATATTATCTTGACTATGTAAATGTTGTTTTTAACTGACCCATATAATGTTCTACAATTCGGTTTTTTTCTTTGGGGCCACATTTTTGTTTTCCTAGAAGTAATAATTTCCTTATTTGTTTGTTTGCTTAGATTTTGGGGTACGTGTCACTAAATTTTTCCTTAAAGTTTATGTTTTGGTCATTTATTTTGAAGTGACCCTGTTTTCTTTCTTTCTTTTCTTATTTTTTAAAAATAGCTTTATTGAGGTATAGTTCACATATCATGCAAGTCACCCATTTAAGGTATTCAGTGATTTTTAGTGTATTCACAAATATGTGAATCACAGATATGTTACCACTGTCAATTAGAAAACATTTTTGTTACCTAAATAAAGAGGCTCTGTATCCTGCCCTTCCCTCCACCTTCCTGCCACCCCCAGGCATAAGCAACTATTACTTTCTGTCTCTTTATATTTACCTGTCCTGGACATTACATATACATGGAATCATACAATATATGGTCTTTTGTGACTGGCTTCTTTCACTTGCATGTTTTCAAGGTTTATCCATGTAGCATGTATCATTATTTCATTCCATTTTATGGCTGAGTAATATTCCATTCTATGAATATACCACATTTCGTTTATCCATTTATCAATTGATGGACATTTGAGTTGTGCTTACCTTTCGGCTATTATGAATAATGCTGCTGTGAACATTTTTGTACATGTTTCTGTGTGGACATATGTTTTCAGTTGTCATGGGTGTATTCCTAGGAGTGGAACTGTTGGGTCATCTGATAGCTCTTTGTTTAACCTTTTGAGGAACTGCTGGACTGTTTTCCACACAGATGCACCATTTACATTCCCACCCGCAGTTCTGATTTCTCTACATCTTTGCCAATACTTGTTATTATTTGACTTTTTTATTTTAGCCATGTAAATGGTTATGAAATGGTATTGCATTGGGTCACCCTGTTTTCTAGATCCTGTATCTCCCTTCATCTTGGGTGACTTTCTTGTTTCTTGGAGCATAACACCCAGTAGCTTTCTGAGCCACAGTGAACAGGAGGTGAATTATTTCAGGTCTTACATATCTTAAAATGTTTTTGTTTAAATGGTATGGAGGGGCCTGGGGCCTTTATAATTGTATTATTGTAATTTTGTATTCTTAACGAGAGCTCAACACATTCTGAAAGGTTCAGGCTCCACAAAACCTGGATCCACCCCTCAGAAAGAAATACCATATAAATTCTTCGTATGTTTAATGATCACATCTGTACCCCTCAGTCTAAGGCAGACCAAGGACTTCCCAGCTAGGTTCTCAGTCCCCTCCACTGCTGATCTCAGATACCCAAATACAATTGGATTGACTATAATAGGAAACCCACACGTCGGGTCCTCTAAGCAAAATTGCATTCGGATAAACATTATGTGGCCTCACAATCAAATATGTTAATTAAAAACAAATTAGGTTGCTAAATGGGGGTGAGTGGGGATAAGGGGGAAGGTGAGGGGAGTAGAAAGCATAGTCGGTAACCACAAGATTGCCATGTGGAAACGAAAGTCAATTCGGGGAATGTAATCAATAATGTTGTAAAGATTTTGTAGGGTATCCGATGGACACTTGTCTCGTTAGGGAGACCACCTCAGGGATGATGTAGATGCCTGATCACTGTACTGTACACCTGAAGCTGAAGTTGAACAATAATGACTATCAACTATAATTTTATATATACATATACATATATACACACATATATATACGTGTGTGTATATATATATATACACACACGTATATATATGTGTATATATATATTTACAAGAAGCGGAGTACAGCATTAGGAATAGAGACAGTGGAAATGTAATGGCTGTGTGCTATGTCAGAGGGGTAGTGGATGGGGGGAGGGGGGTTGTCACTGTGTGAGGGATACAAATGATAAATGTCTAACTACTACATTGTTTTGTGCACCTGAAACTAATAAAAAACACGGAAAAAAAATAAACAAAACAGAAACAGACTTATAGATACAGAGAACAGACTGATGGTTGCCAGATGGGAGGGGGTTTGCAGGGCTAGGTGAAAAAGGTGAAGGGATTAAGAAGTAGAACTTGATAGTTACAAAATAGTCACAGGTATGTAAAGTACAGCATAGTGATTATAATCAATAATATTGTAATAACTTGTATGGTGCCAGGTGGGTACTAGACTTATTGGGGGGATAACTTTGTAAATTATGTAAATGTCTAACCACTACACTGTACACTTGCGACTAATATAAAATAATATTGAATATTATTGAATATTCAATATTATTGAATATTGAATAACTAATTGAAAAAAACACTATGACTTCAGTAAAAGAAAAAGAAAATATAATGTCTGAATTGAGATATGCTGTAAGATATAATATAAAAAATGCAAAAGGTCTTAGTAATAATATTTGTGGATTACATGTTGAAATGGTAATATTTTAGATGTAATGGACTAAATAAAACATTTTTAAATTTAAAAAATTAAAACATTTATAGCTATCTTTCAAAATGAACATTCCTAGAAAGACTCTCTTTGCACAACTTTCCCTTTCATGTTCTACATTTGCAATAGCTTTATTTATGATAAGTAGGTTACCCGGAAAGGCGAGGACAGAGGACTTTGTATAGAAGGCTCCTGAGCAAAGCTTTGTAAAACTTGTATTTTGATATTGTCCTCCTTTCCTGGAGTTCCATACTCTGAGCAGATGCTAAAAGATGTCTTCTCTCCATGAGTCTCTTCGTCACTCCGACTGCCAATTCCCGTGTGCCTGTAGGATGTTGGGTGAATCATGCCCATTCTCTCCTTGTCTGCTTCTGTAGACCTTGGTGTTTCAGCTTCCCCAGGGCTGCTCAGTGCTCCATCTTCCTTTTGTCTTCCAGACTCTAAGTACATCTTTTATTTGTTGTGCTCTCCGTCCCCATTTTCTTTGCCTTCATCAGTACATACATATTATCAAATGTTCCTTGTGTGTCACTTTAAGGGGCTTTTAAGAACAGAGATAAGGTGTCTGAACCAGACACCCTCCATACAGACTCCCATCTGGCCTATCTGCCTTTACTCCCTTGGTTCTCCACCCTGAGTACATCAGTCACCTGAAGGGCTTCTTAAACAGCAGTGCTGGTCTGACCCTTCGTTTCTGACTCAGCAGGTCTGGGGTGGAGCCTGAGAACCAGCATTTCTAACAAGTTCCTAGGTGATGCTGATACGGTGGTATGGGGATCCCACCTGGAGAACCACTGCTCTAGACTCTATCACAACCTATCGCTGCAAGTATTCATTTTCTAAAACAAATCTGCTTGTGTCAATGACCATAGAAGCATTTCCATGATCTCTGGTCATACCTGAGATAATGTTCAAACTTCTTCTCTTGTCCTGGGTTGTCATATAATTAGAGAATCTGGGTGTCATATAATTAGAGAAAGCAATTTGCCTTTGGTTGGCTCAGACCTCTCTCCTGTATCCTGTGGAAGTGGTAGCCAGACGTCCGTTTTCCTGTGCCTCGGGGGAGGTTGGGGTTGTGGGCAACAAAGCAAAAAAAGTGTGTGTGTGTGTGTACACGTTAATAATTGCCTGTGTGGCTTTTCTTTTCCTGAAATGTATGTGCTAGCAGTATGCCGGGGGAGAGAAAGAAGGAACAGGGAGAAAGATTCCTTTTAGCCTGGGAAGATGCTGGATGGAGGCAGAACCTAGGGTTAGCGACCTTGCCAGAAATTTCCAGATATTCACCATTGCTAAGAAACACCCTGGGAAGATGTTGGATGGAGGTTCACCCTTTGTTCTGATGACTATGAAGTTTCTTGTGACACTGATTGAAAGATGCAGTTTTATCTTACGAACTTCAAATGTGAAACAATAGGCAGTGCCGAGTCAGATATAGTGGTTATTAGTATTTGTTGGCTGCGTTTTTCCAGGGGTGGGGTAAGTGCTTTCAGTGTATTACATCTATTACTGATCATCTCTCCTTCTCAGATGAGAAAACAGGGGCACAGAGAAGCATCACTGGCCAAAGTCACACACTGACATGACTCATTGCACCTGTGACATGCGACCTTCCGGATAGAGTCCTATTCCCCTTCTCCCAGTGCATCGAGCAGCTTTTCTTAAAACCCTGCTCTTAAAACAGTCTATGCAGGGCTGGCCTGGTGGCTCAGGCGGTTAAAGCTCCTAACTCCGAAGGCTGCCGGTTCAATTCCCACATGGGCCAGTGGGCTCTCAACCACAAGGTTGCCAGTTCAATTCCTCGAGTCCCGCAAGGGATGGTGGGCAGTGCCCCCTGCAACTATGATTGAACATGGCACCTTGAGCTGAGCTGCTGCTGAGCT